>NC_056743.1:1746896876-1747044376 GCF_019279795.1 Protopterus annectens | reverse complement strand
AACAAAACCAACATATTCCACAAATAAGCAAAACTAAGTGAAGGTCTCCACAACTTATGAAACATTCATACTACTGCATAACACCAAATGCAATCTAAGATGCACAAACTACAACACTGAAAACTTAACAAAGAGCACTCATATCAATATATAAACTTTAACCACTCCATACTAAGAACACTCAAAGAAAACTGGAGATAATGGAGAATACTGGGCCATATCGCATCATAATCTGTCTTTAAGTGCTATAGAAAGAAACTATTTACATCTCTTCACAATGACAGGCCTTCCACACTGTGATAGTTTATGAGGCTGCTGCAGGTCTGACATGAGGACATGTGTTAGTTCTAGAACATAAGTACTTGGCCAGCTGCTGTCATAACATTCTGACCACTTCTGAAGATCAAAGAAGGTGCAGGACCTGCTCCTCTGTTCTCTGCTATCACCCACTAAACAAATAAAATATAATGTGAAGTTGTTCTATCTCACCTTTCATTCTTTACTGATGGGTTTGGAGTTGATCCCTCAGCTCTGAGTCAGCCAATTGCAAAGCTCGAGGTCTTCAAATAGCTCGAAGCCAAGTTCCTATCCCATGATGCACCTAGAGTTACCCCAGATCTAGTTTGCCGCTGCAACAGATCGGAGGTTCTGCATTAGCTCGGGCCAGTAAAATTGCTTTTTTCTACTTACTTACTTGCTCATATTGATATCTAGATAGTTAGCTAGTTTAAATAGTCTTATAAAGCTCTTACAGCTTTTTGGTGTGTGTTCCTACTTTTTAGTCTCTTCCCTTAGTGTGCTTAAAAATTCTAGTTGGCCTCTTCCTTTAGGCCTAGTTTAAAAACCTTTCTCCAATTACTAGAGTGTGTTTGGTCAGTGACCTTTTGTCATATTTTATAATAAATAGATAATTTTTTGTTATTTGCTGTGTGGTATGTTTCGCCTTAAATTTTTTTAGAAAGGGCTTGAATTTCATAATTACTGCTGAAGTTTTGTAGTTAGTAATTTGTCTGATACAGCTATTCTTTAGAATATTTTAGACAAGTGTGTTGTGTCTTATAGCAGCTATCCTCTTTTTCTTTGCATAGTCTGTTCATATTGTGTGTTTTAGACAGTTTGTGGTGACAGTAATTTACCCTTTCCTGTGACTGTAATATTTACATTAGCATTACTGAGTGTGTGTGACTTAGCCTGATTTTATTTAAGGTTTTTGTGGATAATTACTGTTAGAAATTTTTGTGGTGACAGTAATTTTCTCTCTGACATTACAATGGCTGACCAAGAGAAGCATCCTAAGTCAGGTTTCAAAAAGTGTCCAAAGTATGGCCAAAAGATGTCTGTAACAGACAGCCATGTAAATTGTGTGTACTGTCTAGGAGCCCTGCACTTACAGGATAGCTGTTCTATATCCCATTCCTTCTCCTCCAGGGTCCTACAGGAAAGGAAAAGAAAATTAATAGACAGAGGTTTGTTGAAACCGTCCTTCCAAGCAGCTTTGAGTGACCAAGATGGATCCAGCAAGTCCGCAAAGTCTTCTAAGAATAATGACTCAAAGAAATCAAAAGAATCTGTGACTTCAGCTCCATTGCCATTGGAACCAACAGTCTTTTCTTTTCGGAGCCGGTCCCCAGTCTTGCAACCTGTATCCGAAACTCCTAAGAGTTCATTATTACAGTCGGCACCACCTTTGGTGCGCTCAACTCAGTCCTCTATCAGCCTTTCTGATCTGGATGTGGATTGTGTGGTGCAGAAACTGTTACTGGCACTAGCCTTGGCAAAAATGTTATCAGCTTCAACCCAAATGGCTTCAGAGCTGAAGACCCTTACACCAGCTCAAACTGTTCCTCCTCTGAGTCATGCTGGTCCTTCGGAGCCAGAGGAGTCAGACCTGTTGATTCTGGAACCCTCAGAGTCGACGCCTGCTCCAATGTCTTCGGCTCCTTTCACTCTGACATCCTCAGTGCCGATCGAGGATTCTAGGAGCCAACACTCTCTGGTCGGGTCCAGGGAGGATAGTTGGATTGACATGTCAGTTCCGACTCTGCCTCTCGGGGTTTTGGCTCAGATGTGCTCGACTCCTACCTCTGGTTTGGAGCCCACTGTTCCAGTGTCGGGGGTACGATGGTTTCCTCGGATCCATCGATTCCCTCACATCAGAGCAGAGGTGCTTTCGATGCTATGAGCTGAGTCATGTCTCCTAAGAAATCCTCGACCTCAGGTCTGGTTTTCTCCTCCCCTAAAGCACCTGTGTCTGCTTCTGCCTCACACATCCTGACCAAGCGTAGAGACCCAGAGCCTCAGGAAGCCTCATTGGGTGGCCCTTACTCTTCTGAGACCTCACCAGAAGCTTCCACTGATGACGTTCCCAGGAAGAGACTGTGTAAGAGGAAACATCTAGACTCCCCCCAGGAGTCTCTAACATCTGATACTGACTTAGATGAGTCAGAAGGGTCCCCACGGTCACCCACTGAAGATATCTCATTCTCTGAGATACTTGAAATCCTGAAGCAGAGGGGTCACTGGCAGTCCAAAAACCCTACTGAGGATTTGTCAGTTCTCCTGAAGGCTTTTGGGTCTCAGCCCTCCACCTCTTGGGTGTCTTCGCCCTTCGGTGAGCTGAAGCAGCTGGTCTCATGAAGGGCGTGGGAGTCTCCAGATACTATGGAGCCTGTCCCTAGGAGGCCTAATAAGTTCATTTCTGCTCCCCTTGACAAATCTGTCTTAACAAAAGGTGTTCCAGTTGATGCCATGGTGGTGGCGGCAGCCATCAAAAGAAATGTCTGAAAATTCCTCGTCTATCCATCCTCCTAACAGAGACTCCAGGATCATGGATAGATATGGGAAGCGCATATTTAGTTCAGCGACTTTTGATCTTCGCTCTCTCAACTATTTAACCCATTTTACCAGATTACAAAGAAATCTCCTTAAAGAGCTAGGAGATACTCTTCAGGGTGCAGGAACTGACAAAGTTACCGCCCAGCTTGCTACCCTCAATTCTATTGTAAACTCATCCATGCGCCGCATCTCATATGCTGCTGATGGAGTGAGTAGGGCAGCGGGTACAGGAGTTGCTCTTAGGAGACACTCCTGGATGCGCTTGTGTTCCTTCGCGGAACCCTTCAAGTCATCCTTCGTGAATACTCCCTTTGATGGCTCATCCCTTTTCGGGTCTAAAGTGATGGAAACCTTAACCAGGTGTGAGCAGGACAGAAAGACTGTCTGCCGTCGGGGTCCGTTTTTCCACCCCTACCAAACCCTACCCAAAGGTCAAAGAGGAGGAAAAATGTGGTTCCGAAAAGCCCAAGGAGCCTTTCAGGACACATGTGGTGAACCCCCCCAGGAGGCAGAGGAGGGGGCAATAATGGAAGACACCGCCCTCGCGGCAGAGGGGGTCCACAACACCAGGGCGACAGAGATCACTTCTCTGGGAAGCCCTATCAGCGCTCCTGAAAGGAGGCCAGACTGTTCTGCTCTGGAGGCAGTCGGGGGTCACTTATCTTTGTACCCAGATGCCTGGCTCAAAATAACAAAAGATACCTGGGTACAAAAAAGAAGTTATGTACTCACCATAACGTTCCATCTGAGTAGGTACTTCATTTGTCTGCAACCTGTGGGTATCGGATCCGACCTCGGATCCGAGCCGGCAGCTTTCCAAGCTCCAAGATCCGAGCTCCTAGCTCCTCCCCCTACCCATAATCCCCTGCTACCAACCATATTACCTCAGATCGTTTTTTTTGCCTCACCAACCCGATAACACAAAAATCAACTTTAAAGGTAATCAGAAAATCCCGAAAGGTTCGGGGGATGGCAGGGGGGGGGTCGGTTGCAGACAAATGAAGTACCTACGCAGATGGAACATTATGGTGAGTACATAACTCCTTTATCTGAAGTAGTTACTTCATTTGCTCTGCAACCTGTGGGACAGAGTCCCCAGCTACCTTATAAGAACCTGGGTGGTCCTTACGGAAGGATATTCCGAAGCACCGCGGAGCCAAAAGAAGCCCTACTCCTTGAAATCACATCTAGTTTGTAATGAGAAATGAACGTATGAGAAGAGGACCAAGTAGCTGCTGAACATATGTCGTCCACTGGAACCCTAGACCAAAAAGCTGTTGAGGTGGCTAGAGATCTTGTAGAATGAGCACGGATACCAACCGGGGCTGGCTTGCCAGACGATATGTACCCCTGAATAATACACTGACAGATCCAATTTGCTACAGTCACTTTGGAAATGGCTTTGCCCATGGCTGATTTTGCATAAGAGACAAACAACTGGTCCGACTTGCGAAACTCTCTAGTCCTGTGCAAGTAGAAACGCAGCTGTCTGTGCACATCCAATTTGTGCAATGTGTATTCTACTTTGTTCTGAAATTTTGGAAAAAACACTGGTAGATTTATCGATTGGTTTATATTTGCTTCTGAAGCAACCTTAGGCAAGAAAGACGGGTTAGTCCTGAGGGACACTCTATCTTTGTGAAAGATAAGGTAAGGAGGTTTCATACACAAAGCTTGCAGTTCTGAAACCCTTTTGGCCGAAGTAATAGCCACTAAGAAGGCCATTTTCCATGACAAGAACTTCAACGGAACCGAGGCCACGGGTTCGAAAGGTGGACTCGTCAAGGCTTGCAAGACTAGAGTGAGATCCCATGGGGGAACCACAGACTTTACAGATGGGTTTAAAAGAAAGATGCCTCGTAAGAAGGTTTTGCACAACTTTGTAGATGCTAAGGAACCTATGCCGTCACCCACATGAAAATGGGAGATGGCCGCCAATTGCACCTTAACCGTAGAAGCACTTGCTCCCTGCCGAAAAATCAACGAGAGGAAGTCCAGAATGGTCGGAATAGGGACAGTAAATGGGTCCAAGCCCTTGTCTTTGGCCCAAATGGAAAAACGTTTCCATTTACTGTTGTAAAGTTTTCTGGTAGACGGCTTATGAGCTGCAACCAGAATGGCCTTAACGGGAGATGAGATACCGGGAGTCCTAGCCATTATTGGAACTGGATCAGCCAAGCTGCAAGCTTGAGGTTGACCAGGTTCGGGGTTGGGCAACCCGCGGGATGCGAGATCAGGTCTGGACTGGGATCCAGAATCCATGGAGGAGCCACACTGTGAGACCGCAGAAAAGGGAACCAGATCTGTCGAGGCCAGAATGGGGCTATGAGGATAACTCTGCTCCCCAACCGACAGGCTTTCTGAATGAATTTCATCATGAGTGGGAGGAGGGGATAAGCATAAAGGAGCCCAGGAGGCCAAGCATGGACTAGAGCGTCTCTGGGAGTCTCCCCTCTGGGGGGAATTATTGCGAAGTACTTGCTGCATTTTGTGTTTAAAGGAGAAGCAAAAAGATCGCAGCGGGGCCGACCCCATTTGTGGAAGATCTGCTTTGCAACAGATGGATTCAGAGACCACTCGTACGGAGTGAGAAGCACCCGACTTAGCTTGTCTGCTAATATGTTGGACCGTCCCGGAATGTGCGTTGCTACCAGAAAGCGGTTGGTGGAGATCGCCCATTCCCAAACTCTCATGGCCTCTCGACACAGGGGATAAGATCTGGTTCCTCCCTGTTTGTTTATATACCAGACTACTGACATGTTGTCTGTCTGGATCGCAATAGTCCTCAGGGGAAGAAGGTCGTGGAGAGCTTGCAACGCCAAAAGCACCACCCTCATCTCTAGGACAATGATATGCAATGCGGTCTCTAGGGAAGTCCACGTGCCTTGAACGGATCTGCCTGAACAATGCCCCCCCCCACCCAAGGCGAGAAGCATCCATGGTCAACGTGGCTTCGACCGGGGGAATCACAAAAGGCCTCCCTTCTCTGAGTTCCTGCGCATGTAACCACCAAAGAAGGGAGTCCCTGCAAACTCTGCTCATCGGTATCGGCGTGTTTAAGGGGTGGAACGAGAGGGACCATTGGACTTGAAGGGTCCATTGTAATATTCACATTCGCAGACAGGCATGGAGGGAGAGACCGATCGCTGCTGACATAGACCCCAGTGCCCTCAGGACTAACTCCGCTGGAGGAGCAGGACTACGAAGAAGGGCTAACACCTGATACGACAAGCTGTTCAGTCTGACTGATGTTAGAGTAGCTCGGGCGATTCGAGTATCCAACCTGGCTCCTATGAATTCCAGGGCTTGAGTGGGGCACAGGCAGGACTTCTGCCGGTTCACTGAAATGCCTAGGTTGTGGGATAGAGTCAGTGCGTAATCTCTCACCACACAGAGCTGATGCCTGTTGGTCATGGTAAGGAGCCAGTCGTCTAGGTACGGGAAGACCTGAATGCCCTGAAGTCTCAGGTGGGCTGCAACCACTGCCATGACCTTGGTGAACACTCTGGGGGCTGAGGTGAGGCCGAATGGAAGAACCCTGAATTGATAATGACTGGCTCCGAGCCGGAAGCGGAGAAACCTCCTGGATCGTCTGTCCATCAAGATGTGGTAGTACACATCCTTGAGGTCTATGGAGCACATCCAGTCGTTCTCCCGCAGAAGGGGGAGAATTGATTGGAGAGTGACCACCCGGAACTTTTCCTTGGGCATGAACAGGTTCAGAGCGGAAAGGTCTAAGATGGGTCTGAGGTCCCCGGTTTTCTTTGGCACCAAAAAGAACCTTGAGTAATAACCCAATCCGGACTGATCTGGGGGGACGAGCTGGATGGCTCTTTTTTTTAGCAGCTTCAAAATCTCTGAAGCCGCTGCCTCCCTCTGATCGGGTGGGACATCGGGGAGGCGTCTGCTTTTGGGGGGAAGATTTAGGAATGGAATGGAATAACCTCTGAATATGATATGGAGCACTCATCGATCCATTGTAAGGGACTCCCAGTTTGACAGGTGCTCTGTCAACCGCCCCCGACTGCCTCCAGAGAGGGACAGTCGGGCAAGCCCTCAGGGCTGTTGCGTGGGTCTGTCCGAGAAAGGTTCTCTAGACCTGAAATTACGCGGCCCCCCCCTTCTGCCTCTGGGCCGGCGTCCACCCTGTCCTCCTCTGCCTCTAGAGGACGAGTGGTCCGCAGCTGGATGGGATTGCTGAGACTTGCGGAACCACAGCTTCTTTTGTCCCCTCTGATTCCTGGAGAAGGATCTTTGGGGACTAGAGAAGCGGACTCCGACGGCAGACAGCGTCTTCCCATCCTTTTCGCTTTGGACCAGCATATCGCGAACAGTCTTGCCGAAAAGAGCAGAACCGTCAAAGGGGGCATTCGCGAAGGACGCCTTGAAGGGATCCGCAAAGTGGCAAAGACGGAGCCAGGCGTGACGTCGTAAGACGGCCCCTGCTCCGCTAGCTCTAGCGGCTCCCAACGTAGCATGGGAGAGGAGCCGCATAGACGTATTAGAGATGGATTTCAGAGTGGCCATTCGCGTCGCAAACACATTCTTGTCTCCGACCGACATGGACTCCGGGGGGGCTGCAGCATATTCCTTGATCAAGTCTCGCTTCCCAATCTGGTCCAATGCTCGAGATTCTGGCGGGTGGACCAAAGAACTCTCCTGAGCGAGTTCTTTCTTGGTGGCTGCCGCCACCAACATGGCATCAACAGGGGTTCCTTTGGCCCATGACTGTCTATCTGTGGGGGGACTTAGGACTTTATCGGGACACCTAGGGATTGGCTCCACGGTGTCGGGCTCCTTCCATGCCCCAGTGGTAATTAAGTCCACCAGGGGGTCGGCCGGAGGGGACACCCAGGAGGTAGATGGGCCTGCCTCAAATGCCTCCAGGAACATGGATTCATCAAGGGAAGGTTTTTGGGCAGACCACCCCCCTCTAATACGCAACATTTCCATGATGTCTCCAAAGGAGACATCTTCAGGGGGTGACCTTGGGGAACCCTCCCTATCATCTAAGTCCGTGTCGGTGGTAACGGACTCAGGGGAGTCCAGGTGCCTCCTTTTACACCGACGTTTCTGAGGAACCTACTCGGTGGGGCTATCCAAAGAGGGCTCGTCCATGGGTTGTTGTTCCTCCGCAGGAACTAGCTGGAGGGCTTGGGCAGGCTGTCCCGATGGTCGGATGATGGAAGACAGACCCTCATACAGTGGGGGTATGGGTGGATCCGAAGCCCGAACCGGGGATCTGGAGGACCTCGACAGTACCCTCTCCACTACCTCAAAAGCCGAAGGAGAACCGCCCTCGCCAGCCTCTGAGAGCAATCTCCTCGGCTCCGAGAAAGGGATCGGGGTCGGAGCCGATGCGGTCGGCGCCGAGAGAGAGGTGCGCTCCAAAGCCAACAGCTCTGAAGACACAACAACTCCCTCGGATCTGACGCTCAGCCCTGAGAGCTCAGATCCGACAAACTCGAGGGCATAGTCGGCATCGAAGAGACCAGTGCTATCGGTGCTGACAAATCTCTGGGTCCAAAGGGGCCCGGATCCGATGACTCCGAGATCCGAAAACGAGTCGGAGAAGGAGTGATCGGGGCAAACATGGGGGCCACACTCCCCCTCAGAGGGGGGGGGCAAGAACACCCCCATTTGCACTTGGGTTTGCAAGAACTGACGCATCATCTGATCCATATCCGCTTCGGAGATGCTTCTCATTGACCTGGAAGAGGTAGTCGAGGCAGGCCGGGAGGGCCGCCTCGACGACCTCGAGGGAGACCGATCCTCCTCCTCCAGCTCCGGCGAGAAACTAGGTGAACGGAGCCGAGAGGAAGAGGATCCGGAGACCCTCGAAGGAGACTTAGCTGCTTTAGCTGCCGGAGCCGAGGGTTGAGATTCAGCCCGCCTTTTATGGGATCTATGTCCCTCCTTATCCTTGTGCTTCTTCTCTCTAGAAGAAGAGGCACTAGGTTTCTCAGAGCTCAAACCCAAAGAGGGAGGTTGAGTCCTGGGTTGAGCTAAGGGAACAGAAGGCGCCGGGGCCGCCGAGGCAGCCGGAGCCTGAACGGGAGAGGAAGAAGAAGCTGACTCCTGGGGGAGCTTTCCCACCAGGATCAGCTTGTTTTTCCTATCCTGAAGTGCCCGGGGGTTAAAGACCGCACAGATCTGGCAGGCCTCTGATAGATGGGCTGCCCCCAGGCCTAAGCACTGAGTGTGGCCATCAGCTGGGGAAAGCTTGTGGCCACACTCAGTGCATTTAGAAAAAATGGCCTTAGGCCCTTCCGACATCCTAGCACTCACACACACACCCAAACGCTAAGGGGGAGGGGGAGTGAATAAAGAAAAACTAACTAACTTTAAAAAATTAAACTAGCACAAAAGGGAATCGAAAAAGGGGCTAAGACCACACACACAAGATTATAAATTTCAGAAAAAACGTTATAAATCACCAACAATCTCACCCAGCCATGAGCTCTTCAAAAGGAAAGCTTCTTCAGCCACGGCAAAAAACGATCTGAGGTAATATGGTTGGTAGCAGGGGATTATGGGTAGGGGGGAGGAGCTAGGAGCTCGGATCTTGGAGCTTGGAAAGCTGCCGGCTCAGATCCGAGGTCGGATCCGATACCCACAGGTTGCAGAGCAAATGAAGTAACTACTTCAGATGTGTCATTTCCAGAAGATACTTCATCCCATTCGCCACACCCCCTCCACCCATAAGAAAAATCCCGGACGTTCCACCCAGTTACAGAGAACAAGCAACAATAGAGGTCCAAGTGTTGCTAAGAAAAAGAGTCATCAAACCAGTCCCAGCAGACCAGACAAGATCTGGAACTTACTCAAGATTCTTTTTAGTTCCAAAAAAGATGGGGAACTGGAGACCCATATTGGACCTCAGCAGACTGAACACATATGTAAAGAAACAGGAGTTCTGGATGGTTACGCTTCAGTCTATAATTCCCTTCTTAGGGAAAGACAATTGGATGTGCTCAATAGATCTCAAGGATGTGTACTACCACATAAAAATGGGCAGGCCATCTAGGGATCATCTGTGCTTCCGGCTGGGAGCCAATCATTACCAGTTTTTAGCCCTGCCCTTTGGTCTCACTACAGCCCCCAGAGTGTTCACCAAATGCATGGCAGTGGTCACGGCTCACCTGAGGCATTTGGGATTCCAGGTGTTTCCGTACCTAGACTATTGGCTCCTTACTGCCACTACCAGCCATCAACTCATTCAGGCCAGGGAGTCCACTCTGCAATCAACTGGGCATTACAATCAACTCAGAAAAATCTGCCTTGTCGCCATCGCAGCATATCGTTTTTATTGGAGCAGAATTGGACACCACCACCACCACATTAAGGCTTCCAGTAGAAAGAGTCTTTCTTCTTCGTCAGCATGTCAGCGTTCTGATATCCAAAGACTAAGCACCAGCATCAGAAGTTCTGAAATTGTTAGGCCTGATGGCAGCAGCAATTCTAGCCATACCACTAGGTCTTATGCACATGCGGATACTACAATGGCTGTTGTTCACTCAATGGTCTTACCAAGAGCTTCCCATGTCTCACATGATAATGATCACAAATTCCTGCAAAAAGGATCTTCAGTGGTGGTTGACCTCACTTCATGTCACAATAGGACGCCCATTTGTGCTAACCCCTTCAGCAGCCACAGTGACCACGGATGCTTCCCTGATATAGTGGGGGGCCATTTTCAGGGAAAGACAGTCCTAGGCACATGGATTGATCAAGAGACACATCTGCATATCAATGTCCTAGAGATGAGAGCAGTACTTTTGGCATTGCAGTATTTTCAGGACTCTCTCCCTCTGGGTACGATTGTGATTCAAACAAACAACATGTCGGTGGTCTGGTATTTGAACAAACAAGGAGGAACCAGGTCTTACCCCCTTTGTCGTGAGGCTGTCAGAGTATGGCAGTGGGCTGTTTCCACCCAGTGCTTCTTTTGGCAATGCACATCCCAGGGAAATTCAGCATAATAGCAGACAAACTGAGCAGAGCAATCTTGTTGCCCCACGAGTGGTCCCGCAAGAAAGAAATAGTGGACAGGATATTCCGCAGGTGGGGCCAGCCTTGCTGCGACCTTTTTGCCAGTCACATGAACATGAAATGCAGGAGCTACTTTGCCCTGATTCACCCTCAGGGAGAAGCCCCAAGGGATGCACTCATACACGATTGGCCTCCAGGTCTCCTCTATGTATTTCCACCAATTCCGTTTATACCCAAGGTTCTACTGAAAGCAAAAACCCTGGGAAGGACCATCATTCTAATAGCCCCTCATTGGCCTCAGCAGATTTGTTTCCCCTTTCTACGACTTCATCTTTTGGAGGACCCTTGGATTCTGGACCCAGTTCCGGACCTTCTGACACACTCGTCAGGGGAACTTCATCCCTCTCTGCAGTGTCTGAAGCTGACAGCTTGGCTTCTCCAATTCCCGAAAAGAAAATAATGAGCCACCAAACTGTTGCCTGAAGCAAATTTATTGAAACAACAAAAAGACAAACAGACCGGTTTCGGCTGGCATAAGAAGCACAGCCTTCCTCAGTGCAAATTCAATCATCCAAATTTTGTAATTTAAATGCACTTTGTAAGCACTTGTCACACCAGTCGGAACTCTGCTGCAGTTTATGATATTAATTCTTTTGCCAACTGAAGCACTGGCTGGTTGGTATATTTGGCCACGTGCACATGTGGGTCCTTTTATGTTGGGCAAATTTCACGTCCCCTCAGATTTAGGATCTCTGAACACATCAGTAATATTAAAAACCATAAGGTCCATAACGCCTTATATAAACATCATTTAACACACAAAACTGCAAAATTCTCTTTCATGATAATTGATATTATAAAAGGTAACAAACACAATAAAACAAGTTGGCACTCACTTTTAAATTCTAAAGAAAAGAAATGGATTGTGAAACTAGGTGTTTTATTCCCACCAGGTCTTAATGAACAATTCTAGGCTAAACCAATCAAGCGCTTACAAAGTGTATTTAAATTACAACATTTGAATGATTGAATTTGCACTGAGGAAGGCTGTGCTTCTTATGCCAGCCGAAACCGGTCTGTTTGTCTTTTTGTTGTTTCAATAAATTTGCTTCAGGCAACAGTTTGCTGGCTCATTATTTTATTTTCTTGATTTTTGTTCCAGAGCCGTGCAATTGCACTCATGCAGGAGGTTTGGTTTTGCTTCTCTAATTCCCATCATAGCCAGGTTCCATAACCTTTCCAATGAAATGAAACAAATTCTCTTATCCTCTCATAAATCTTCTATGAGGAAGCTCTATCTTAGCGAAAGGAAAACATTTTCTATATGGGCCTCTAAAAACAATATTGATCCTTACCAAGCCCCTATGGCCTCCATTTTAGAGTTCTTGACTATGATTTTCAACAGATAAGCTGCAGCAGCAACAGTTCATGTTCAACTAGCTACTATTTCTAATTTTCATCTTGGATTTGAAAGGTTGAACATCATGTCTCACACATTATCCAAAGCCTTTCTCAAAGGGACTTTTCATATTAGACCACATGTGAAATCTCCCTATTCCCCATGGAATCTAAATGTTATGCTTTCCTGCATAATTCTTCTGCCATTTGAACCAGCTTCCTCTTGTGACTTCAGATTTTTGTTATGGAAAACCATCTTTTTAGTAGCTATTACTTTTGCCCGCAGAGTGGCAGAGCTTCAGGCTTTATCCATCAAGCCTCCTTATTTGATATTCCATGCTGACAGAGTCTCACTTAGAACAACCCCCTCTTTCTTGCCCAACGTTTGCACTGAAACTAATCTCAATCAAATTATTGATTTGCCAGTCTTCTTCCCCAACCATTCAAACAATTTAGAGTACATGCTGCACAAACGATGTTCACAGACAGCTCAGATTTTATTTGGATAGAACAAAAGATTTCAGTAAATCAGACCAGCTTTTTGTTTAATTTTCAAACTCCAGGAAGGATAGACCAGTGGCTAAAACAACTCTGTCTAAATGGTTATCTGATTGTATCACCTTTCCTTATTCAGCTGCCAATATGCCTTTGCATCATAAAATTAAAGCTCACTCAACCAGAGCAGTTTCTACATCATTTGCCTTTTCTGTCAGACTTCCTATTGATAACATTTGCGCAGCAGCCTCTTGGTCAAAACCTCATACCTTTATCACTCATTACAAAGTTGACAAGGCCTCCAGGGACAGGGCCTCCTTTGGCTCTACAGTCTTGAGAAATATACTCCCGTGAGCCACCTGAGATTGATGGTGCTTGGGATGCTACCCATCAGTAAAGAATGAACGGTGAGATAGAAAAACTTCACATAAAGAATTTATGCACTTACCATAATGTTCCATGTGAGTTGTTCATCTCGCCTTCATTCTTACGTCCCTCCCTCCTACCCCCTCCTGGGCTGTTAGATGACCGAGATGCTGGATCCATCCTGGTTGCTCAATCCTTCTATTCCTTTCTCTTTGGAGTGATAGAATGACATATGGTATTATTATATGCAGCAAACAAGATCTGAGGTAACTCTAGGTGCATCATGGGATAGGGACTTGGCCTCAAGCTATTTCAAGACCTCGAGCTTTGCAATTGGCCAACTCGGAGCCGAGGGATCTGCTCCAAAACCATCAGTAAAGAATGAAGGCGAGATGAACAACTCACATGAAATGTTATGGTAAGTACATAACTTCTTTTTATTCCTGCCATAAATGAAGATAAGCAGAGTTTGGGGTTGGGAACAAAGTCACACCAACACTGTTTCATTGCACCTTACTCCTTTTTATTTTACAATGTCAAACTGTGTGGAAACCCTGGACCTTTTCCTACCATAGTAGGGCTTTACTGTTAACACAGTACATGTTGTGAAAGTACATTTTTCTAATACTAACTAGTAGGGGTAAGTTGTAGTATAGCATAGTGCAGGATGGTGCTTAGTGACATTTTCATCAAGTGGTTCATCTTGTTCTGAGACCCAGAAAAGTTGCATATATGCATAATAGGTTTACTCAACTAAAATACAAAAAAAAAAAAAGCTAACATTAAACCATAGTTATTTATAGAGCTGTCACGTCATGTTTTTAAGTGAAAGTTCTCTCCACCCTTGATTGTTTTTTTGAAGTGAACGTTCACCCAGGGTCTTGTCACTATTACAGTCTCTTAACTCATTGTCCTGCAATTTTCTCATACCCTTACTGTTCATTTTGTCAGTCATTCTGACTTCATCCATTTTCAGGGGTGGGTGTTGTAAGCAATGCTCTCTGGCAACAATGGTTTTCTTTTGGCTACTAGCAGCACTGTGAGTATAGAGGGACAGGGAATTTGCACCACCTCATCACAGTATCTAAGTTTATGGAACAATATCATAGAACGCAAGGGGGGCATTTAGGAAATATGAGGCAAAGAAGAGTACCTGAGCAGTATTAAACTGCATTTAATTAATACCACTGGGAACTGGGGTCTGATTTTTGCTACATAACATTTTGACAGCAGATGAAAACTGCTGAGTTTTCATAAATTATTTGGAGCAGCTTTTATTATTTTTGGTGATAAACAGTTTGAGATGATTAAGGAGAAAACTGCACCTTGAGTAGCCATATGACTCATTATTTTGGATCCGCAGTTATGCACTACCCAGTGTTTTCTATTATTGCCAAAATGTCCTCGAAATCCACCCCATTAAGTCAACCCAGTAGAGCTTAATAAAGTCTTTCGGCTTTTCCTGGTTAGGGGTCACCACAGCGGAACTCCGGTCCGCTAATGATTGGCGGTGGATTTTTACAGTGCCGAGTTGCCAGCCTGACGTCCAACCTTCAGAGAAGGCATAACCATTCATGCACGCACCTACCTGCATGTCTTTATATGTCACTCAACCACTGTAGTACTTGTTACAAGTATCTTGCATGTAAAATCCACAACGTAAATCTTGGATTACTAGAAGATATTCCCTCAAACCTGACTGCTGACAAAATGACAAACAAACTGCAGCACCAACACACAGACCTGAAACTAATGAAAATATTCAAAATACTATATCTCACAGCCAAAATCTAGACTTCCTGCAAATTAATGTAAAATAAACCAAGCATCCAAACACAATGCAACTATCTACACACCTCCAAAGTGGGAGCTTCACCCTGCTAACCCTACTGCTTCCTCTCAAATTCAAGTGCAAACCATACACACCCACATACTCTAACTTCCACAATCTGATTACAATAACATTTAATAACAGATATTTTCAGTCACTCCTGTTCTATCATATAATTCTGTAATAAAGAGCTTTATTAAACAACATGCTTTAGGAAAAGCCCACCCCAACCCCGTGAAATTAGACTGTGAAAAAACAATGCTGCTCCCTGTGAAAACATTCTGTTTTTGTTCTCATCATTAACATTTTTATGCTTGAATATGTAGTTTGAAAATGTTATTATTTGATGCTCTTAGTTTGCATTGATGTAAACTTGCCTTTGTGGTTTTTAGCTTTAAAATTATTTGATGTTCTTTGCTCATATTGATGAAATCTTGTGTTTACTATCGCTCATTGCTTTAGACTTGAAAATACAGATTATGTTCTTTTTCTAATCACACTTATTAATGGTGCCTTTGGAAATCATAGACAGATGGTCAGCTTCACAAGCAATGTGTATTGAATGATTCTTGACTGCTAGGCTAAGATTTGTCACCTAACTGCATCCCGCTGTCCATGCACAAAAAAGTATGTTACCCACAGAGATGAAATGAATGCTGTTTTAATATTTCTTTTGGGGGGCAGATATTTAAATCAAAATACAGTTTTTCAAATGTATTTTATGAGGTTTGTGTATGAAAGTGTCATTCAGTTTAAATGATAATTGAATTTTAGTATTGCTTGGTATAACTAGAATGTGTTACAGTGTGCTGAGCTGTCTCTACAGTTATATAATCTGTGATTTATGATAGCACTCTATAGGTAATGAAGTGAGATGGGTTTTGATGTCGGTGGTCTTTGCCCCTTTTTCTGCTCTTGTGCAAACCTGGAGTGAGTATATTTAAGTAAAGAGGACATGGGGACACAGAAAGGGCTTGTTCCCTGTAAAAAATGTTTTTTGTAGTTTCAATTGTGTTTTGATAAAAACTGCATTTCCTTGAATAATATAGTTTTGATCATTTTGTCTTATATGCTAGGGCTTCTGTTGTTTAGCATTTAGCTTACAGGGATGAAACTATGCTGAACAATATAAATTTAAAAACTGTGAGACACACAGACACACCTACAAAAAGGGACATTTTGTAGCCCTCTTTTTTTCTTCTTCTGTTTTGAATTTGATGACTAGATTAAAGAAGGCTCTAGACTCATCAATGATTACTGGCTTGTAAACAGCCTCATACGGAGATGCATGAGAACCACATTTATGAGATATCGCATCTCCCTCCAAAAGGTATAAACTAATGGAATCACAGCCCAACCCCCAGGAACTAGCTGTGTATGTAGGTAATGATCAAAGGAACTTCAAAGATGTGGACGGTGTCCTAGGAGTATTTTACACTTTTTTTAATACTTCTCATTTACTCTGGACTTTTTACCGACTCCTACCCTATCCTACCTACCCTACACCCCACCCTGCACTTTCCCTATAATCTTCTCTCCATCCTTCTTCCTTTTTCCTTCTATAATCGTAATGTTAACACCATCACTCATACGAAGACATCACTCAATTTCCCTTCACTGTCTCTAATCATATAATCTCTAATACTTCTTTAAATATCTTATTAGAATTGTCTCAGGTCTCATTTATCACATACTAGTCTGTGCAACAAATAATATGACTATTGTGTTTTTCTTCACATATTTTCTTGAGCTCCTGTTATTGTTTTTCATTGCACTCTATGATGAAGCATATGTTCTATGTTTTTCTCATTACATTTTTTCACTCTTATGTTTTGTAGTGTAAGTGTTTATGGCAGACTGGTCCCAGCATATGCTGATGATATGCCACAACCCCATGCAAATCCATCCCTATTTTGTACACACACACACACACACACACACACACACACACACACACACACACACACACACACGCGTGAGCGTGCATACACATATACACAAGATACACACAAATTTATTTTAGTCAGACCGCGCCAGCCACCTGACCATCTGGCATTCATACCCTGCCTCTAAGTCACAGAAAGGAAGCATTCTCTAAAATGGTTAGGCGCTCTTATCATATTGTGAGACTGGGGCTATTTTATTTTAAACTAATTGCTTGCCCCCTCAGGGTGCACAATTTGTGTGAGCAACAGTGTAGGAAGCCCAAGTATTCCCCACTATGGGATATCCACTATTATTATCCCTGCACTCTACTAAATCTAGCTATCATGTGACTTCCAACCTGTATTGGGGGCTGTTACACAGTGTTAAAAATAACCTGTACTGGGGGCTGTTACACAGTGTTAAAAATAACCTGTACCGGGGGCTGTTGCACAGTGTTAAAAATAACCTGTACCGGGGGCTGTTACACAGTGCTACAAATAACCTGTACCGGGGGCTGTTACACAGTGATAAAAATAACCTGTACCGGGGGGCTGTTACACAGTGATAAAAATAACCTGTACCGGGGGCTGTTACACAGTGTTAAAAATAACCTGTACCGGGGGCTGTTACACAGTGTTAAAAATAACCTGTACCGGGGGCTGTTACACAGTGTTAAAAATAACCTGTACCTGGGGCTGTCACACAGTGTTAAAAATAACCTGTACTGGGGGCTGTTACAACCTGTACCAGGGGCTGTCACACAGTGTTAAAAATAACCTGTACCGGGGGCTGTCACACAGTGTTAAAAATAACCTGTACCGGGGGCTGTCACACAGTGTTAAAAATAACCTGTACCGGGGTTGTCACACAGTGTTAAAAATAACCTGTACCGGGGGCTGTTACACAGTGTTAAAAATAACCTGTACCGGGGGCTGTTACACAGTGTTAAAAATAACCTGTACCGGGGGCTGTTACACAGTGTTAAAAATAACCTGTACCGGGGGCTGTCACACAGTGTTAAAAATAACCTGTACCGGGGGCTGTCACACAGTGTTAAAAATAACCTGTACTGGGGGCTGTCACACAGTGTTAAAAATAACCTGTACCGGGGGCTGTCACACAGTGTTAAAAATAACCTGTACCGGGGGTTGTTACACAGTGTTAAAAATAACCTGTACCGGGGGTTGTTACACAGTGTTAAAAATAACCTGTACCGGGGGCTGTTACACAGTGTTAAAAATAACCTGTACCGGGGGCTGTTACACAGTGTTAAAAATAACCTGTACCGGGGGCTGTTACACAGTGTTAAAAATAACCTGTACCGGGGGCTGTTACACAGTGTTAAAAATAACCTGTACCGGGGGCTGTTACACAGTGTTAAAAATAACCTGTACCGGGGGCTGTTACACAGTGTTAAAAATAATCTGTACCGGGGGCTGTTGCACAGTGTTAAAAATAACCTGTACCGGGGGATGTTACACAGTGTTAAAAATAACCAGTACTGGGGGCTGTTACACAGTGTTAAAAATAACCTGTACCGGGGACTGTCACACAGTGTTAAAAATAACCTGTACCGGGGGCTGTTACACAGTGTTAAAAATAACCTGTACTGGGGGCTGTTACACAGTGTTAAAAATAACCTGTACCGGGGGCTGTTACACAGTGTTAAAAATAGCCTGTACCGGAGGCTATTACACAGTGTTAAAATAACCTGTACCGGAGGCTGTTACACAGTGTTAAAAATAACCTGTACCAGGGGCTGTTACACAGTGTTAAAAATAACCTGTACCGGGGGCTGTTACACAGTGTTAAAAATAACCTGTACCGGGGGCTGTTACACAGTGTTAAAAATAACCTGTACCGGGGGCTGTTACACAGTGTTAAAAATAACCTGTACCAGGGGCTGTTACACAGTGTTAAAAATAGCCTGTACCGGAGGCTATTACACAGTGTTAAAATAACCTGTACCGGAGGCTGTTACACAGTGTTAAAAATAACTTGTACCGGGGGCTGTTACACAGTCTTAAAAATAACCTGTACCGGGGGCTGTTACACAGTGTTAAAAATAACCTGTACCGGGTGCTGTTACACAGTGTTAAAAATAACCTGTACCAGGGGCTGTTACACAGTGTTAAAAATAACCTGTACCGGGGGCTGTTACACAGTGTTAAAAATAACCTGTACCGGGGGCTGTTACACAGTGTTAAAAATAACCTGTACCGGGGGCTGTTACACAGTGTTAAAGATAACCTGTACCGGGGGCTGTTACACAGTGTTAAAAATAACCTGTACCGGGGGCTGTTACACAGTGTTAAAAATACTTGTAGTTGTCATCCAGCTTTACTACCTCATTTCCATAATGAAGACTTAGACTCCATCCATACTACAAATGCACAGCAAAGAACAAGCATATAAATATTCCTTGTCAAAACAAAAGACACTGAACTTGCTCACTTAGCCACAGACAAGGGGTATATGTTAACAGAACCATGGAACCACAGACTGGGATTGAGAATTTAAGATCTTGACAAGAGTAATGCAGTCTATTACATTAAGTATCTGGGGGGGTGGTTGAGAAGAAGGGAAGTCTGAATGAAGAGGTCAAAGCTAGAATCAGAGGGGCTGCAGCCAACTGGCATAGAGTATCAAGTGTAGTCTGTTACAGAAGAATAAAGAATAACCTGTAAGGTGTACAAGACAGTGTTAACCAGTACTAACCTGTATGGTGTTACACAGTGTTAAAATAACCTGGGCAGTAAAAAAAAGAACAGTTGAAGAAGCTAGAGGTGATGGAAATAAAGTGCCTGAGAAAGGTGGTAGGAAGCACACTGTGGGACAGACAAAGAAATGAGGACATAAGAGCAGAATACAAATTAGCTCCAATTGCAGAAAAGATCAAAGAGACCAGATTACGATGGTTTGGGCACATGTGTAGAAAAGCAGAAGACACTCTAGTGAAGAAGATTTGGGACAGACAGGAAGAAGGTAAGAGGAAACAAGAATGTCCGGCAAAGAGGTGGATGGATTGTATGAAAGAAGATCTGCAACAGTCAGGCATGAGTTTCAAAAAAGGCAGGAGTGTGGCATTGAATCGAGAGAGATGGCGACAGTTAAAATGATTCCCCGACCCCGTGTAGAAAATGAGGAAAGGAGGCTGATGATGATGATAATAATGACAAGAACTGGAAGAATAGCCAAACTGGGATGTGGTGGGAATGACTGTGTGCCCATGCAGCTTTTATTTGAAAAGGTAGGGTCTGTGAAACCCATTGCCTTCCATAAGATAGACGGTAGCCATGCTAACAAAATATTAGGGCATCTTATTCCCAGCTCCTGAAAAGAAACGTATGAACACTGACTCTAGTGTCCTAAAAATGATGAGTCTAACATGCATCGACAACAATATCTACACAGGTATAGCTGGACCATGTCTGACCTCCTAATCAAACACTGCATGAAAGCAAAATAAGCAATCAGTAAGGTAACAGGCTTTAAGTCACTATTTAGTGGGGAAATAGTTGGGGAAGGTTGCATATGGCTTCTTTGCGTATAATATGAATTGCAACAATTAAAATGCAATTTCTTCTTAATATGTGCTTTTTTTATATGGATGCAGCACCTTCTGGCTTCACATAGGTGACTTTACCATCTTCATATCCCCCTCATAGGTTCATAGGGTGATACTTTTCGCCAATGTTCCCTCAAAGTTAGCACCTGTTTCCCCTGTTCAGCAGGGACATGGGTGGGATCCCAGGGGTGTATTTTCTGTTTCCAATCCAGTCATCCAGGTTCCTCTTAAACAGAGCTAGAGAGGTACTCTGCTTGACATGGAGAGGGAGTCTATTCCACAGATCGGGGAGTCTTTGGGACACAAATTTTTCCTGGCAACAACTTCAATTAATGTCACAGACCAGGTTAAGGCCTTGCGTGTGGGTTGCTCGAGTGGAGTTTGTCTTATGGATATGCAGCAACTCCATCAAGGCTGGGTCTGAAATGGCCTTGTATGCCAAACACAGGTCACCTCTGAGCAGTCTGTATGAGACTGACTAGAGGGACATGGCTTTTAGTCTATCTGTATAGGATAGGTGTTTGAGACCCTGGATTTTCCTGGTCAGGAACCTCTGTGGTCTCTCCAACTGCTGCATGTGCTTGGGGGCATTGTACTTGATAATAGGTCTGATAAGGGAGGAGTACAGGGATGTTATGACCTCCTTGTTCCTGGATGAAATACTCATATTTATGAGGTGGGCCATGTAGAAAGCCTTCTGTACAATGGAGGTAATGTGGTGGTCAAAAGTGAGGTTGCTATCAACCTGGGTGCCCAAGTCCCTCACAACTGATTGTGTGCTTAGTACATTGTTATTAATGTGATAATTAGTGGGGATGTCATTTTCCCCAAAGGGGATAATTACACATTTCTTGGCATTCAGTTTGAGGCCATGCTTCTGGCACCAGTCATTAGTTTGGGTAAGTCCCTCTTGGAGGATGTTCATGTTACAAGGGGAATTTAATACAGCGCCCAGTTTGCAGTCATCTGCAAACTTGGTCAGCCACAGACCACTGGTTTTGGCTTGCACCTCAGAAAAGTATATCCCAAACAGTAGAGGCCCTAAGACCAATCCTTGGATACACCGCTCATTACAGGTCTACTACTAGAGGAGACTTCCCCTACTTTGACTGAGTGGGTTCTATCAGTGAACCAGTTAGCTACCCATCTGGTAACATATGGGTTGATGCCTAGCTGGGAGAGTTTATCTATTATTCCCAAGTGGGGAATAGTGTCAAAGCTTTGGCTCTCTTTTAATATGCATATGTATATTTTATTTCAAGACTTTTCTGCCAATTTCAGCAAAAGCTGCTCCCATGTTTTTGCAGTTTGGGATGTCATAATGGGATCTCATGTACAAGACCTGATGCATTGTAACTGGATTTTTCCTATAGGAACCTACAGAAGTGATAACTTGAAGCATTGTCGCCTCACAGCAAGAGGTTCTCTGGTTCGATTCTCGGCTGGGGTGCCTTCTGTGCAGAGTCTGCATTCGTGTGGGTTTCCTCCGGGTGCTCCGGTTTCCTTCCACGTTACAAAGACATACATCTGGAGCATTTCTCCCCAGGCCTCCACTGAAAACAGGCTTTGTTCCAAGTTGGACTTTCCCAGTAAAAAAATGTTAAATAAATAAGTAAGAAATTAGAAATAGAGGTTTTATACCATTTTTTGGACAGTTTTGACAGGATCTCTTCTAAAACCTCTGAGATATAAGAAGGTTGTTGTTGCATGAGGAAAGATTGTTATGTATCTTGTATATCACTATGTCTATGAAAGAATACCCCAACCAGCAAGTGCTGAATATAACTGATAATGTTGTAATGCTGCCAATAGGTAGACTTCTGGCAGAGTCTTTTAGGTGTTTTTTTTTTTTAATAGGGCAACTGTTCCCTCCTGATTTTATTGATGAGGATCACGTTTAAGAAGTCCGGGCCTATCTTTTCTCAGGTATTTTCATCCAGATGGGATAAAAAACTAACATCAACAGTAACAATAAGATGTGAAGCCTCCACAAGAGTCATGCTGTTTTCTGGTTCATATCTTTCATCCTTTTTTCAACAAAGTGTATAATACATTGTGTCTGTCAAGTGGGTAAAATGTAAAACATATTATCAGATATAAAAATGGAAATGCAAAAGAGAATGAAATCAAACTCTCTGTTGTTTAAAATGCTTCTGAACTACAAAGGAATATGAATTATTATGATTATGTCCTTTAAAACATCATAGGACAGTGTATGAAACTGACCTCTTGCTGCAGTTCTGATGATTCCGAAGACCTAAAAATGAGGGATAAACAACATAATTTATAACACTTGAGAGTTCTGCCCACTCTTCATAATTAGAGCTAATGAAAAAATTCTAAATGAGCTATAATTTTATGAAAAAATAATAAACCAGCAGTAGAAACAGTTCTAACCTGAGTTGCATGTTCAAAACGTATGAATTAAATGTGGAAGGATATGCTAGGAGTACTCAGACTTAACCCCTTGTTAGCAACTCCAGATAGGGTGTCCTGAGGGTCCTGGAACATAACTGATTGCCAGAGACATCTAGAACAGTGTCCCCTGCCCGTATGATGTTCAAATTAACTATGGACATGCTGAATGTGAATGCCTTAAAGAAGATGTCAAAGTCCTCTACATTACACATTGAAACTACACTCTCGGCACTAGAGTAGAATGTCCGTTAATCAGGCAGGATGACTTAAATGCTTAAGGATAAGTGCAGCGCCTAGATAAGGAGACATAAACACTCCTAAAAGAATGGGTTAGACTTTATGTCAAAATACATACAGGCTTACAAATCACCACTGTCTGTTAATCGACATTGTGAGCATAATGCTATCATATTAAGGGGATCAGCTATTTGATGTGACTGTTTTTAAGATAATTAAGATATGTCTATTCACTGTTTAATGTCTATTTGTCATCCTTGTCTTGTATTATCTTTTATTATTAAGCAATAATCCATGACCAGGTGAGGGAATATCAGAATTTACCCGTGTGATTTAATCAAAAGGGCAAAGCCCAGGTGATTAAACAAAGCCAGTCATGGGCAAATCCTGATATATCCACCCCCAGGAGTGGATTCCTGATACTGTACAATGACATTATTTAAGAAAGAGGTTGCTTACTTTTCCCAAATAATGTCTTTGCATAAGGGCGCTGAAGTGTTTCTCCATGTTTTTCCTTCTTTACTAATATACTGAACATTCATATGGGACTTGCATCCCCACACTTGCACAGTTCATCAGTGCAGTGCAGGAGAAGCAATGGAGAAAACAGATTTTTTTTGTCAAGATTTTACATGGGATAGCACAGAAATAGAATGAAAAGCAGATACATTTCTGTTTCTTTATTTTTGAGAATGTACTTGATTTTTCTTCTATTTTGCTCTGACACTCAACATATTCCAATAGAAATTTGACAACGTAACGGTATTTCAGGGGCCGGACTTTATCCTATTAGTATATTCTCAATTTATAATGGGCATGCTAATTGGGCTGTCCAATCAACATGCTTGTTTCTGAATATGAATGAGAGGTCATTGTATAATAATTATTAGTAGCAGTTGTAGTATCAGTAGTATTAATGTTGTTGTTGTTATCATCTAATGTGTCATTTAATGATGGAGTTTTTTCCCTGCAGGTCTCTGTTGTAAAATACTATGTCCAGTTAGACTTGTCTGGTTCTTATCTGTAATAAATCCATAAATAATATCCATATGCATATCTGTTGTCATGGCCCACTAGGGATAAATGAATGACAGTTGTAAACTATTTTACTAAGTATGAGTTGTAATACTTCCAGAAGTGTGATATGAAGAAAAAGGATGGTAAGTTAATGATTTTTTAACAAAGATTCATAAAACATAACTGCAGTAATATTACAAAAATACAAAATATAAAAATATAAGAACTGCAAATTTGAAAGCAGCCATTATGTTAAAGTAATTAAAGTATTTGTAGAGATTGTTATATGCAGTAAGTGTAATGTACAGTAATAACTCAACAACAAAGCAGGATGCAAGTCCAACCAATGGCTTCAACAGAAATACTATTTATTCAACAAAGAACAGAAAATAAAACGTAAGTGCTTTCGCAGTGGGTCCCACTGCTTCCTCAGACGTATACATATTTGAAATGGCACTTCCACTTACATACTATTACCATCAGTCACTAATTGAAAGCACCTGCTCCATGCATTCTCTTCTTAAAGTCATATAATGCATGATCAAAAACAGCATTATGAATCCCATATATTCTGATAAAAATACATCTAATGTACTTGAAGCACTTCAGCATTCTAAAAATATGTAACACAGAACAATATATATATATATATATATATATATATATATATATATATATATATATATATGTATCCACATAAAATATATACGATGTACATAGAAAATATATATATGTTACAACTCTAAAAACCTACAATACATATAAAAAAGGAGTATAATAACTGTCTAATCAAAAAAGTCATAAAGGACAGCAGTATCATAGATGGCCATTACTAAATGGCCACGAGTTGTGGAAACTGTTCGGGTACAATAGCCATATGTGGATGAGGTTGTAATGCAGATGGGTTTAAAAAAAAATCATAAAAAGAGAAGTATCTGCTTAATATGAATAAAATTAATAAGAAATGATGGTCTCCCTTTCAAAAGTATGAAGACAGTGGCATACCCTCCTACTCTGCTTAACAGAAGTCATACAAAAATGTTAAGCATCTCAGGATTCTTCAAGATACAGCATTATTTCAGCTAACAACAATAAACAAATATTGTATTGTATAATCATTGTTCCTTTTCTTTCAGATGACAGATGGTTTATTCAGATTGTCAGCTGTGGCCACGCATAGATTTTTGTTTTATGTCAACTTTGAAATTACTTGCATAAAAGGGAGGAGGAGTTAGTTACATGGTGTGGGGCGGTTTTCAGTATCCTGATTGCTTAAAATATCTTCACAGTGACTGAGAAAGCTGAAAGCACAGCTGCAAGTTTGGGAAACAAAATAAAAGACACACACCCACATTCCAAGTTATATATATGCCTTGCTCAAAGATCTGTTTGCGTTTTGATATGCTTGATTTGTTCGCATTTCATGCATTAGGTACCAAAGGGCTCAGTAAAATTTCCATATTTTTATAACCATCTCACATCAATTGTATGCACTAAATATATTGTACATTTTTTATATTTAGATATTAATTTGTAAATAAGCCCTTGCAGCTAACATGTCTAGACTGCTGCCTGCCCCATCATCCTCAGCTTGTTCCCTTCCTGCTTAAGTGCCATTAATCAAACACAGTTCATCTAGGCTGCAGAGTGTTGCCATATATTAGCTATTTAGAAACGTGGGTATTGTCATCACATACACATATATACCTTGAATTTATCTACAGTATTTATCCATCATAGGTAATGACAGTACCCAAGTTTCTAAATGGTCAAAATGTGGTAATAAATTGCAGCCCGGATGGCCCATGATCAATTAACAGCTCTTATGTTGGAGGGGACATGGTGTGGGGAACAGATGTTAGAAGCTATCGGTATTAAGAGGTGTACGCACTTAGCAACCTAGGAAATATTGTGTGTGTGTGTGTGTGTGTGTGTGTGTGTGTGTGTGTGTGTGTGTGTGTGTGTGTGTGTGTGTGTGTGTGTGTGTGTGTGCGAGCGAGCGCATGCATGTGTGTGCATGTGTGTGAGGCACACATGCCTTACAGAAGTGAGGCAGAATTATGGAGGTCAAGTGAATAGAGCTCCAGAGGCAGGCCTTCCACAGGATGTGTTAGATAGCCCACTCCTTATCACCCAGCTCTTACCCCTGGGTTGTAGAGCTCTCAGCTAACCTTAAGATACCCAAGTGGGTACTAGTAATGCAGCCATCAGGGCTGAGTCCTGTGGAGAAAGGAGGGATAAAAAATAAATATGTTAATACTAAAATGAAATAATTCAACATATCATTCCAGCAGTTATACATTGAATCAGTTGACTCTTTTATAGAGATTTAGTGAAACTTGTAGCTGTCAGGGGAGATAAGTGAGCCACAGAGTAAAAAAAATACTGTTTTTATGGTAGTAACCTATTTTGCGCACATATATCCATTCTGTTTTCTGGCGTGTTGCAATTTGCTACATCAGTTTATTTGTTGCAGTAAACCCACAAAGCACAAAGGGCTCTTTTTCAGAAATTGCCCGAGAATGTTGTCAGTGGTTTGTTCAAAGTAACACAGTAGAAAAGTGAAGATGAAAAAATTAAAATCCAAGATTAGAGTATGAATCTCAATAGCAGCTTGTCACCCTAATCCACTGAGCCAAACCGCCAGACTGGACACAGTTTAAAAATACTGCATACACATAATGTACAACTGTTTTCTCTGCTGGTTCTAAGGCAGAAGTATACTTAATTGTCAAATGTTCAACTTTCTGTAAGGAACAAATTAGAGCTAGATTTTGCACATGAGGCTTTGCAAGGCTGATTCTATGTGATGTTGTTTGTCCCACAACTTATTTGTTTCTAACTTTGTCAGTCAGGTAGTTGGACTGGTGCAGAAATGCTTTCAGTCACAACACAAGCTATTTGGTGACAAAACAAGGGTAGTGCAGATTACTGACATTTAAACAAAAAGCAATAACATAAAACATATCAGATCAGGGTCTGAGATGCTATGATAAATAAAGGTATAAGCATTTTTTCCACTGATAATCTATGCACAGGAATTTTAAACATGTAGATTGTGTCACCGCTGGAATTTGTCCATGAATAATGTTTACATATATATATATATATATATATATATATATATATATATATATATATATATATATATATACAGAAAGGATAGGAGGATGTTTCAACATTTTATAAAGAAAGCTCTAAAATAAGTGCAATTATTTTCAAATTAAACAAAACTTTAACAATGCATACACTTATTTGCATATTACATAGTCTAAATTATGAGAAGAAAGTAAGTATGGAAGGGCAGGAAGACAATGGTAGAAAGAGAAAGAAGCAAAAGTCCATAATCACTTCAGTGCCTTTTTATCATGGTGGAACAGTGCAAAGAAAAGACTTTGTATTTTATTGTATTTATTTATTTCCATTTATTGACTGGGAATAATCCAAATGAGCTAAAAGCAACAGAGGTAGCAAAAAAGTAACTAACTATAAGAGGACATTCTTGAATGCACATACAAAACAATTACAAAAACATCTGTACGCAAAAGAAAACTTCAGTAATAAAGGCTACAAATAAGTACATTGATGGTATATGTCAACAGTTAAATATAAAGCTAAGAATATAGATAACATAATAGTTAAAGGGGGGGAGGAAGAGAGGAAGAAACAAGGATGGATAGGGGTTAAAAATAAGATGGATGGCATATCTTCCAACTGTCCAGATTTTGACAGAATCTCCAGATTTTTGTTGAAGAAGAATGGCAGCACCTCAAAACAGCATGTGTGGGGACTGCAGAACAGATATGTGGCCGAGTCAGGTATGGAAATAAGGTACATAAGGAAAGAAGGAAATCTGGTGGTTGAATGCAGAAGTCCAGGAAGTCATCAAAAGAAAGGAGTGCAGGAAAAAGCAGGAGATAAAAATAAGATGGACTGGGATAGAAAGGAATACTGGTTGGCTAACAAAGAGGCTAAGAAAGAAGTTGCAATAGCAGAGAGCAGGGCATCGTAGGCTCTCTAGCAGCTTCTGGAAACTGACTCAGTAGGTAGCACAAAGAAACTAAATCAGGCTACAAGGCAAAGACAGAAAGATAAAGAAGGTAGTCAGACACTCTTCATAAAGAATGCCAGCAACAACCTGCTCACCTGTCCACAGGACATCAAAGGCAGATGGAAAGAGTACTTTCAGCAGCTTCTGAGTGAAGAAAACCCCACAGAAGCTGTACCGCCCCAGACACAAACTACAGTGAGAGAGGAGGAAGAGCCTGCCATAGAAAAAGAAAGAATTGCACTAAGTAAAATGAAGTCAGGGAAAGCAGCATGCTCAGATGAGGTCACAGCAGATATGATAAAGATGCTGGGTGAGATAAGGGAGAAATGGCTCCTGAGGGTACTAATAGTGTGGAGAGAAAGGCGTATCCCAGATGACTGGAGCATAAGTATACTTGTGCCAGTGTACAAGAACAAAGGGGACATCCACAACTGTGGCCAGTACAGCGGTATCAAACTCCTGTCACACTGCATCAAAGTTCTGGAGAGGGTGATTAATAAATGGATATGCAGAAAAGTAGAAAGTAAGATAGGAGATGAGTACAGATGGTTGAGAAGAAGCTAGAGACGAGGAAAGAATCCAACTGGGCATTCCTAGACTTGGAGAAAGCATATGACAAGGTCCCAAGAAAGCTGATTTGGGGCAGTCCTACAGTGGTTCAAAGTCCCAAAAACATTGGTATTTGTGCAGGCTATGTGCAAAAGTTCCAGTGGCACAAGTACACACAGCATTTAGTCTCAAAGATGGGTTCTCAGTGGGAGAGGGTGTACATCAGGATTCATCTCCGAGCCCACTGTTGTTCATACTGGTGATGGATTATATTAGCAAACAGGTTGGAGGGGACAGATCAACAAATTTGCTGTATGCAGGCAATGTGGCATTATAGGCAGAATCTGAGCAAGAACTTCAGCAAAGGATAGGAGAATGAATGCAAAACCAAAGGCACATGGGATGAAACTAAGTACAGATAAGGCAGTGGTAATGGCAGCAAACTGAGGAAATCAGAAGAAGCTGAGAACTGAGATAGAAGGGAAGATGGTGGAACATGTTAACAGCTTCAGGTATCTGGGAGGGATGGTTGAGGAGAAGGGAAGTCTGAATAAAGAGGTTAAAGCTAGAATCAAAGGAGCTGCAGCCAACTGGTATAGAGTGTCAGGTGTAGTGTATGACAGAAGAATGCCAGAGAGGCTGAAAAGTAAGGTGTACAAGACAGTGGTGCGACCACTACTACTGTATGGTACAGTAACCTGGGCAGTAAAGGCATAACAGATGAGGAAGCTAGAGGTGATAGAAATGAAGTGCCTGAGAAGGGTGGAAGGATCCACACTGTGGGACAGATGAAGAAATGAGAACATAAGAGCAGAAGGCAAAGTAGCTCCAATTGCAGAAAAGATCAAAGAAAACAGATTACTGTGGTTTTGGGCATATGTTCAGAAAAGCAGAAGACAATATGGTGGAGAAAATTGGGACAGACAGGAATATGGTAAGAGCAAACAAGGGCATCCAGCAAAGAGGTTGATGGATTGTGTGAGAGAAGATCTGTGACAGTCAGGCATGAGTGTCGAAGAAGGCAGGAGTGTAGCATTGAATTGAAAGAGATGGTGACAGTTAACACGATACCTCGACCCCATGTAGAAATGGGAAAAAAGGGGGTTGATGATGATGATGATGATGATGATGTCCACATATTTGCCTCATATTTTTGGTTCACTCCTCATAAAATGTATGGCTTTCTGACAAATCATTGAGGATTGAAATCACTAAATAATGACAGCCATTGGAGTTTTAGACTTCATATCCCCCAGAAAATGCACCCTAACACAAAATCTGTTGTTATAACAACTTTAAGTTTGTATGAGAAATATGTAAAATCTGTCCCTGTTTTTGGGCCTTTGTCCCCCCCGATTATTTTTGGTTTGTCCAGAATTATTGCGTTAAGAGGTTGTGAGGTATGATGGATGGAGATGACATACAAGTAGAAGTGGAAATTAGGTTATTGTTATCCAAGCTATGTTTTGTTGTGATTCTGTGCAGAAAGACATACAGAATAAGGTTTTGAGTGCAATGAAGTCTAGGAAAGGAGAAAAGCAACATATAAGGAAAGTATGTAGGGTGAGAAGGTAAAAAGCTAAAGGCCACCAGCAGTTTCACTGACAATGAAAAATCTAATATCCTGATGTATTTATTCAGTTTTAACTTGTTCATTTATTTTAGCTACTAACCCACGAAAAATGTTCAGTTATGACCTAGGCAGAAAACTTATGAACATAATGCTGCAAAGTCAAAGCAATATTACAGCGGTGTAAAATACATAAAGTAATATATCAATAAAATAATTGCAAAGGTACTGCCTAGGCACTGGCTTGACAAAATATTTGTGACATTTCATGCATGTAATACAGTAAGCTAAAGGCAATCCAATATCCATATCTATAGCTAGGCTAAGAAAAAATAGTTGCAAGGTTACAATGTAATTATAATGGCTGTAAAACCAATTAAAAGACTAATTGTATTACAGGGCATAATATATAGAGAGCTGGAGAAGTACTGGGTATATTATATGAATATTAAAACAGAAATATGGGCAGTTGTTGCAAAGAAGTTACGATGAACAATAAAGGCTAAACAGATGCAGATCGAGAGGAAATATAGTTGGGGATAGTACACTTTATCTGCTTTTTTTTAATTTTGATTTGCTTAGCAGGTGGGCGATTTATTTACCAGGTGGCTCCTTTTCAGTACCTATGGTTCACATAATAAGGCAGTACAATGCCTCTGAATTTTAATATAGTAATGCATTTAAAAACATTTTTAATCCATATGGTTTAGTGGTGCTGCGGTAGCATTGTCACCTCACAGCAAGACGTTGTCCCGTTCGATTCTCAGCTAGAGTGCCTTCTGTGTGGAGGCATACATAAATGGTTATGCCTTTGTTGAAGGTTGTGCATCAGGGCTGGTAACTCAGCACGTAAAAATCCTCTACCAAACATTAGTGGACCGGAGTTCCGCTGTGGTGACCCCTAACCGGAATAAGCTGAAAGACACACAACAACATGGTTTATCTTACATTTCACATTCTGCAAGTTTTTTGATAAGCAAGACAACTGTAACTTACTACTCAGAAAATATCTGAGCTGATAGTCAGACTTTCCAGCTTAATTCATAAGCATGGCAGATCCAATAGAGATCAGTATTTACAAAGAATACAGGGTTATAGTCACAGGATGGAGTGAATATTGCACTGTACTGTACAAAATGGACCAATAACAGCAGAGATAATAGGAAGGGTTAAAGAAAGGAAAGTTAAAGAAAGAGAAAAAAAAAAGAAGTTATGTCTTACCATAACGTTCCATCTATGATGTTAATCTTCTTCCATTCATCACTGATGGGTTCGGTTCTGAGCCCTTAGAACCAAGTCGGCCTAATACCAAGCTCGCATACACCAGAAACTCTCGAGCTAAGCTACTACCCACAATGCTCTTCTGCCAGTTACCTCAGATTGAGTTTGCATGCAACATATAGAAGTAAAAGCAGAGGCCATTTCTGCGCAGAAGCCCTGAAACACCACAAGGACCCATAGGATCCACCAGGAACCTTTGGTGGGGGATGGAGGGTGGGATGTGATGAATGGAAGAAGATCAACAACACAGATGGAATGTTATGGTAAGACATAACTTCTTTATCTGATGTTAATCTTCTTCCCATTCATCACTGATAGGACAGAATTCCAAGATACTTGAAAACCTGGGTGGCCCTTATGGAAGAACATTCCTGAGAACCATTGAGCCGAAGGCCACTCTTCCCATGGATACCATGTCCAATTAGTAATGTTTGATGAAAGTATGGGGTTTAGCCCAAATGGCTGCTGCGCAAATGTTGTCCATAGAAGCTCTGGAATGAAAAGCAACAGAAGTTGCAATGGTTCTCATTGAATGTGCTTTGATATTAACAGGTTTTAGTTCATTTGCCTGAGTATGAAAAAGTAATACAATCTCTAAGCCATTTTGATAAAGTGACTTTTGATACGGCACATCCCATTTTTGGTCCAGAGAAGGAGACGAAAAGTTGATCCGACTTGTGGAAAGATTTAGTCCTGTCCAAGTAAAAACGTAATTGTCTATGTACATCCAGTGAGTGCAGACAGTATTCTCCTTTATTGGAATCATTTGGGAAAACCACTGGGAGCTCAATGGACTGGTTAACAGAGAAATCAGAAATCACTCTGGGGAGAAAAGATGGATTAGTACGAAGAGATACTCTGTCTTTATGAAAGATTAAATACGGACTCTTGATGCATAAGGCTTGTAATTCTGATATCCATCTACCTGATGTGACCGCCACCAAAAACAGAGATTTCCATGATAGAAATTTAAGGTCACATTTTGCAGCAGGCTCAAAAGGGGGTAAAGAGAGAGATTGTAATACCAGAGAGAGATTCCATGTCTCTACAGACTGCCTGATTGGGGGTCTGCTATGGAAAACTCCTTTGAGAAAGGTCTTGCCAATGTGGGTGGAGATAAGAGGAACACCTTCTAAACAGTTATGAAAATTGGAGATAGCTGCCAAATGGACTCGAATAGTAGAAGCCTATACTCCATTGTCAAACAACTCAGAAAGGTATTGAAGTATAACAGATGCAGGAGCTGAGAAGGGGTCTAGCATCTGTTCTTTAGACCAAAGAGCAAACCTTTTCCACTTATCTCTGTAGAGTTTTCTGGTGGATGGTTTATGGGATGCCAGGATAATATCACGAACAGGTGAGGAGAGGGTTTCCTGCCTGGCGACTAACGGAAGTGGAGAAACCAAGCTGACAGCTTGAGAGTGGACAGATTTGGGGGAGTCAACCCTTGGGGGTGAGAGATTAGGTCCTGACGAGTGTCCAGGATCCATGGAAGTTGTAATAGATGAGGCTGGAGGAAAGGGAACCACACTTGTCAAGGCCAGAAAGGGACAATGAGGATAACCTTGCATCTCAACTGAATTGCTTTCTTTAAAAATAGGGGTATCAAGGAAATTGGAGGATAAGCATAGAAGAGACCCATGGGCCAATCATGAGTCAAAACGTCTCTTGTGACTCCCCTGCTGGGGGAAAAAGGGCAAAGAAGCTGCTGCATTTATTGTTTGAAGGGGAAGCAAAAAGATCACAGCAAGTCTGGCCCCAACAGCTGAAAATTTCTGCTGTCACATTCGGATTGAGAGACCACTCATGTGGAAGGTGGATGCATCTGCTCAGCCTGTCCACAATCACATTGGAGCTCCCTGGGATATGTGTTGCTATAAGAAAGTGGTTGGAAGCTATCGCCCAGTGCCATATTCTCATGGCCTGTTGACACAGGGGGTAAGATTTGGTCCCTTCTTGTTTGTTTATGTACCAGACTACAGACATATTGTCTGACTGGATCACAATCATTCCCGATGGAAGGAGTGGATGTAGTGCCTGCAACACTAACAGCACCACTGTCAACTCCAGAACACTGATATGCAAGTTGGCCTCTAAGCTGGACCACATGCCTTGGACTGTCTTTCCCTGAAAGTGGCCCCCCCACCCTATCAGGGGAAGAATCCATAGTCACTGTGGTGTTGGGTTGAGGGATCTGGAAGGGGCGACACCAAAGATGTTCATCTGTCCTCATCCACCAAAGAAGATCTTGCTTGCAGGAATTGGTGACGAGGATCTGTGAGTTTAGGGGGTGAAGATTTGCCAACCATTGGGACAAAAGGAGCTATTGTAATAGTCTCATATGTAATCTTGCCAGGGGATCAATCAGAATGGCTGCAGCCATAGACCCCAGAGCCTGGAGAACTTCTTTTGCTGAAACTTTTCTTTAACAGAGTATCACCTGTACTTGTAATCTTAACCTGTGGAACCTGTGAGCCGGAAGAGAAACCAGGCTTGTTCGAGTATTGAAAACTGCCCATATAAATTCCAATTGTTGGGTAGGTTGAAGATTGGATTTTTCCCAATGGACTATGATGCCTAGAAACTCCACCAGTGAAAGAGTGTAGCGGAGGGCTACGGTCAGTAGGTGCGTGGCCAAAGAATTGTAAAAATATGACACTTAGCTGGAGAGCTCGGTGAAACGCTGCTATATGGCTGTGTGGCAAACAAGATCTGAGGTAACTGGGAGAAGGGCATTGTGGGTAGTAGCTTAGCTTGAGAGTTTTTGGTGTACGTGAGCTTGGTATTAGGCCAACTCGGCCAGCTCGGAACTGAACCCATCAGTGATGAATGGGAAGATTAACAACATCAGATGAGTGCTATTAAGTTTTAGGACAATTAGTTTATAAGAATAATGCAAATCTGTTTAGATTTAGAACCAGAAAAAAATGGGAAGGATGGATGATTAAGTGCCTTAGTAAGGGAGAGGCTATAATATCAAATGCTTTGTTTATATGCTAAATATAGAATGAGATGGTGCAGTAGTAGACGAGATATTCCACCATCTTCTCTGAAACAATAGCATTTGCTCTCCTCTTTTAAATACTTAATTGGCTTGTTTCTAAAGACAGGGTAGTCTGTTTCATTTCTGATACTGATATGGTTGTTCCATCTCAGCACCTGTTTCTAATACAAAAATAGTAAGAAGGATTTTGCTACATTAGTCCTTAAATTGTAAGGGTGAGGTCCTTATATTCCATCTGTATTTCAGAGGTGGAGAGTACCTATTACATAACAGATTGTGAGTCAGTGTGTTTATGACTGCCAAGTCACCTGAGCTGCAACTGGTGATCAGTTGGCTTTTTGCAAAGTAAAGCAATGATGTTAGTTTTTTGGGGATCTAAAGTGAACAATCTGCATATCATTTTAACTGAAGTCTGGATTAACTGAGAGTTTTGAGTAAAATGTAGTGCAGTCATTGAGAGGCCATATACAAGTTTTGGCCTTACTGTTCTTTTGTAATCTGAAGTAAGGTGCTTTAATACAGTGTAGCAAAGCTTAAACTGACCTCTTACTTTACACACCATCTGTTCAAAATACTCTTTAAATAACAATATAAAAGAGAATGAAATAGTGCACTTAGGCTTACAAATTGTAATGGTTGTTTTTAGATGGGAAAGGCCAGTTAATGGAGGGACAAAGAGTCTAGGAAAAAGGAGAGATATAAATCAGTTAATGTGCACCTTGGGTCATACTCACTTGATGTACAAATTTATAATAATTAAGCAACAGTGTTTTAAATGCCTTCTGGTTTTGCGTTCCCCTGAGGCAGGAAAAAAGGAGATTGTACAAGGTAAGGGCAAACTTGACAATGACATTCCTGCTTCTTTTAAGCTGCGGCTTGGTTTCTAAATGAGCAATGCCTCATTGTCTTTCAGTAGAGATAATATATGTTAAAAATGATTTAAAGCATGGACAAGAGGCATTCTGTAGTGTTGTATGCATGAATATGTTAAGTAGGTATGCATTACATTAGGTAATAGAAGGGCAACCAAAAGTAAGATATATACCCCTCTCTTCCCTGTCTGTCCTTCAAGATATTCCTGAAACTGGCTTGCCTCCAGGTATCACACAAGACCAAGTCCTAAAAGTGCTATCAAAAGCTAAACATACTTCATCGATGGGTCCAGACAAAATCCCTGAATGCATCTTAAATGGCATGAAGCACGATTTAGCCACACCCCTAACACCACTGCTCAGTCTCAACTGCCATACAGATTTTGTACCAAAAGAATGAAGAACTGGTACAGTCATTCCCCTACAGAAGGGAGGCCCTTCCACAGACTCTGGCAATTACAGACCTATAAGTCTGACCAGCCTCATATACAAAGCTATGGAAACACTTATCATGGAATTGATCAGTCAGGACATAAGGAACCTGCAAACACTGAACCCATCTCAGTCTGGATTCATCAGTGGCAGGTCATGCTTACTCAACCTGGTGGATTTTTTGAAAAGATCACCAAAGCAATGAATGAAGATAAAACAGTGCATCACATACCTCAATCTTGCCAAAGCATCAAACATAATTCCCCACTCAGGCATAGCAGATACGTTAAATAAACTGGGAGTAAACCCCTACGTCACCTGCTGGATTTCCAACTTGCTCACAGATAGGATGCAGATAATTAAAAGAGGGTAAGTTACCTCCACGGAGAGACCAATCACCAGTGGAGTCCCACATGGTTCTGTGCTGGGACTTCTCTTTGGCACCTACTTTTCTGAAGTAAAAGCCAATACCAAAGGGGTCTGGCTAACTAAGTTTGCAGATGACTGTAAGCTAGGAGCAGTCGTTGAATCCCCAAATGACTTAGCCATCCTGCAGGAAGGTTTGTCTCAGATAAATAACTGGTGCCAAAATTATGGACTGAAACTAAATGCCAAAATGCCAAAAAATGCATTATTGTATCCCTTAGGAAGTCATCTACCCCAGGGAACTACTACACTAGCAATACAAACCTGAGTTGACCCAATTGTTCAGGATTTGGAAACATACGCAAACAGTCACCTAACCTAACTTTTGACCAACATGTGCCTATTGTTGTAATAAAGGCCTTTTATATTGCACAACTTGTAAACAAAGGGGTTGTGTATAGATCTAGGGATGTCGTTCTCCTCCTTTATTAAGCCCTCATTAGGCCTATCATTGAATGTAATGACCCTTTAACATGTAGCTGTCCAGACACATACAACAATGGGAATGTCCACAGAGATACATTGCTAAAAGGATACAAGGCCTACACAACATGTCCTACATAGCCCGATTCAAAGCCCTATCACTATACTTGGTATCCTACAGACTGCTAAGAGGTGACCTGTGTCTGGCATACAAGGCATCTTCCAACCCATTACTGATGGATTTACTTTACATCAGCAAGTCAAATGGCATCAGAAATACTCACCTTAGGAATCTAAACCTCTTCTGCAACATCAACAGAATGGTTTAGAGGGACAGGTATATCTCACAGAGGATATTGCTGCTGTGAAACACACTTTCCATCTACATAAATGTAAATTTCATCCATGTCAATTTTCAAGCACAATTTAGATATATGGATGGGAAACAGAGAATTTACCGCAGGACTGCCCCTGTATTACTAATGGGCCGAAGCAGCTCCTAAATGCTTTATCCCATGCATGGATCCCCTCAAATTATCTATGGTATGATCCCAGTTATTCTCATTAGGGGTAATATATAACTATCGACCATGGGCTGGGTAAGGCCAATCTGTAACCAAGTGGGATTGGTTATTTTAAGAGCAAAAAGGGAAATTGGCTAGGCTTAAAGTGACCACAACAGCAGCTATCATTTTTTGTACCTATGAACTTATAAACCTATATATGCTTGCAGGGCTCAGAAAAGATGGCAAAAATGACATATTTTCATGTGTGTTGCTCAGTTTTCTTTTTTTTTTTTTTGAAGATTACACCAAACTAGGAAGGCATAGCTCTAGCTGGGTAAAACCATGCACTTCCTAATAGTGAATCAACCTTCAGTTTTGCGAAGTCTAGTTATTTGTGGGCATATTTTAACCAAATGAGTGCTTTCTTAAAGCTGCATGAGGTGTAATATTCAAAGGAAAATGTGTCCAAAAAGACTGTTAAGTGCATGGGTTTTCACAAAGTACTACAATTGCCTTCCACCTGCAAAAACATGCTGGTTGATTGTATACTCTAAACAGTCAATATATATTGTATTTGCCCCTTCCCTTGTGGTTTGCACTGTGGTTGAGAAACATCCATAATGACAACTTCATTTACTCTGGTAAAAAAGTGAATAAATTACAAATTAAATTACTTGAACTAATTGACTTGTGCAGCTGAATGAACTCATGGGTCATTAGTTTCAGATTAATATGATTTTATTTTTATTTTTTGTTTTTCTATATGTTAATTACTGGTTCCTTCTCAGTTCAGTTTGGGTCAAGGCAAAAGAAGAGATAGATGTCATAAGCAGGATCACTGGTATATAGTGGGGCTAAAATATGTGAGTGGTCCAGATTAAGGTTGGAAATAAGTAAAGAAAACATCAGGGGCCTAGTGTGAAGCCTAAAGAGACATCTATGGTGATGGTCCTTTTGTATGTCTTATTCACCTTCTAAAAAAATCTGCCAGCTGAATAGTCATGAAACCTGCTCTGTAGGCCTACTCCAACAGCATATCTAATAACTTCTCAGTGCAAGAAATCTGGACAAAGCCTAAAATAATAGAGCCAAAGCCCTAAAAATAGAGAGATTTTAAATACTGCTCTTATAAACTGAGAAAATTGATAGAATGTCAGTGTTTGTGTCAATATGCATTTTCTGGAAGACATAAAGTCTTAAACGCAAACATGTATCATTATTTAATGACTTAAGTCCTTGACGATTTGCCCGAAAACACAAATTTTATGAAGAACAGACCAAAGATATAAAGCAAAACACTGGACAGTTCAGAGGTATGTCCAAGACACAACTGTTTCAACTGCCCTCACAGAAATGTTATCAACTAAGTCAAAAGATTTCTTGAGCTGTGTATAAAAAAGGCATCAGACAAAGTGAAGCATCCATACTATCCTAAAGGTTACAAGCACTATTTGAGAATGTAGAGAAGGCATTGTGGCCTGATCTGTAACTGTGTTGAGCCTTAGGGAGCAGTGCATGCTAGATATATGCATGTGCTTGTATCCACACTACTTTTTAATGTTTTCCTTGGACATGAACTGTAGTAATAAGGCTGAAGTTATGAGGACTATTCAGTACTATGACTGTGAGAACTGAGATGATGTTTCTCCACTTCCAGCTGTAAGGTATAGCTCCTAGTGACAGAAAGATGTTTATGATATGAGTCAAGGAGGTGGGGGGTGATGGAAGATGCTCCCCTCTGTAGAAATGTGGGAAGAAGAGAGTGTGTAAGGTTAATAACAAAGGTCAGGGAAGTAAGTGAAGTGCCGGAAGAACTTCACTTCTTTAAGAACTCACATTAAAGTTCATGGCCATCAAGTGAACCTTAGCAGGACAGATGTTGAAAATATTGTTTAACAGAAGCAATGGTTATTCTTCTGAAATACAATTTTGGAGGGTGGTATAGAGAGTACTAGCATCTTGTAGGGTGGTAGCTGACAGCTAGTTAATATTGCAGTCATTTCCCAGAGGTTCCTTCAGTAAGGTATCAGCTATGTCAGGAGCATTATTCTATATATTATAAACTGCTCTAACTTCTTATTGGCACCTTCAACTAAAGAGTTAGTCTCATCCCACAGATCACTTATACTGGTTGAAGAGTTTCTTCTACTTGTTATGCAGGTAGGTTGACTCAGCATCTTTGACTTTAATGCAGATGTTATATCTCTTAGCTTTGCTTGCTCTTTTTCAAGTTTGTGAGTCTACAATTGTACATTACTGCCCAAACTGACCCGCTTTAGATATTTTCAGAATTTGTTCAGTTAGCTAGGGTATTCCAAGGTACTAAATCCAGTGATTGCGGGGGAAATATTCTGTACCTGGAGAAAGGCAGGGTGGAACTGACAAACTATACTCACACATGTACACATGTCTGAAGTAAGTAACAGGAATCTATCTGATAATCGCTAGTGCTGATTGCAGGTGAAGCTTCTACATTATGGAACTTAGTGTATAGGTTATCCACTTGTTATAATGATAACCTTAAGTTGAGGTATTTTTGCAGGAAGATGAATGTATGTCACAGCAGTAAAGAACTGAGAATTGTTACCAAGTGTGAGTCTTGGCAGAGTCCAAGAGGTCATACTCTGTTTTTAGGCTCAGTGTTGAAATGTTGGCACTCAAAATACCAAGTGCCGACAAGCTGAAAAAAAAGACCAAAAGCACAGGAAAAGACCAAATCCTGGGAATCACTCTTCTTCTTTAAACTTCTTTGCACGTATATATACCATCTCCAAGACCACCATACCCCAGAGAAAAGGGACTATTCCGATAAATGGCATCTCAGACGTAGCATATGTAAGTCCATTCTTTTGGCCATTCAGTCTCCATATTTCTGGACTAGATCTAGTGAGTCCTGACATTTCAAATGGCTACCATTTTTTTAAAAGTTCATAGGCAAATACTAGGCTAGCTGTCCTTGCAGGCCATTTTAAGCTTAACCAGTATCTCTTTTGGTACTTAATTTGGTTTTAGATTGGCCTTACTTATCCCATGGTTGATAATTATATATTGCCTCCCAATGAGAATAACAGGGATCATATCACAGATAATTTGAGGGGATGCATTCATGGGTCAAAGCATTTAGGAGCTGCTTCTCTTTTCTTACAGTTTCATCAGTATTATGTAACTTATTATTAGCCTTCAGTGCTCCATCCTATATGTCAGTCATTTAGTAATGTGGTTGTGTGAAAGATGAATACTGACTTCAGCCCTTTCAGCCATACCTCCAAAAGTGAGGAAGGTTGGCTGATCCAGCCTTAAAACAAGCTGATTTTGTCATACCTCCACTGTTAAGCTAGGATGTACTCTCCTTTTGGTGATGTTTAGCCAATATTATGTCATGTAGTGAGTTTTATGGCAAACACATGAATGTCCCTATTGCGGCAAAGTTGCATTCAAAATCTACAGAGAAATAGATCAACCATCTAGCTAGGAAGATGGGTATACATCTTGGATTATTTGATAAGCAGTCATTTCCCAGAAGTCTTTGGTGTCACAGTTTCAGTGGAGTCAGCATGTGAGAGTGGGCTGGCTGTGTGTGTGTGGTCCTTCTAGAACACCGTACATGTGAGAAGTTCCAACATCCTGTTATGGTCAGTTTCTTGTAGCAGCATCTCATACTATCTCAGTGATTCTTTTGGTCAGTGTTGTGCATTTTTCCAGCTGGGAAAGACCTATTTATTAATAGCAGCTTAGTTTATAAGACCATGGGCTTTCCTTCTAGTCTGCTGCATTCTGCATTTTTGCATTTGTAAAGCATTTGCACGCTTCTGTTAATACAGCCAATGCCTTCTTATCATTCTGAGTTTCCACCTGTATACAAGATTAATAAAAATCAGCTAAAAGTCAAAGGCTTTGCCCTTAGTATACAAATTAATTATCTCTTTTCATAATTCCCCCTGCTATTATCTGCCAAGGTAGAAATATGTTCTTATTGAGCATTACCAAAAAGCATATTGTTTTTCTGCACCTCTCAGTTTAAGGAGTGCTATCACTTTGATGTCCTCTCTGTTCACTGCTTATGTGTATTTCTCGAGTTTTGACTGATGGTCACATACAGCAGTATGCAATGTACTCAGGATTATATAATTATACTGAAGTGCATTTTCCTTGTCCACTAAATTAAATGTCAGCTTCAATGAGAGACATACTGGCAATGCTTTCATGCAAGACTGTCATTTGATTTATGAGGCAGCTATATTGCTGTGTTATTTGATGCATTTTACGTGTTTTTGGATTTCTTGAGTTGTGAGGACAATTGTCTTATCAGCATTTTGTCACCATGGCCATGCTGTGTACTAATGCAGTAGAGTGAGTTTTCGCTATGGGTGGTCTTTGCTCTGTCTTCATGATTGTGTGATCATGGACTGAATATATTTAAGTACTAGATCATGGGGGGCTATAACAGGGCTTTCCCACATCCAAGCAAACATTGTTTTAAATATTTTGAATACTACTTTAATGAAACTACATTTCAGTGTTTAATTTTGCTATATTGTTTTATAATATATAGTATGCTGATATGATGGCCTGAATCCCTGCATTGTAGCAACTCTTGATGAGAGCCCTCAGAAATCATCTTCAAGTCTTTGGATACTGGCATTTGTTTCAGCCATTCTGTCTGTGATGGTCAACTTTTGCTCCAAAAAAAGATGCAAAGTCTTGTAATGGTTTTTCAACATCCACTACCAGCTCCATGGCTCTCTTATATCAAACATGATGCTCTATAAAGACACATAAAAGTTAACATGCCCCTGAAAATTGATCCAGTAGTTAGAGACCTGGGAACCGATGAGGACAATGAACTGTCATTCGATCACCATGTATCCACTATTGTAAAAAAGTTCTTCTTCATTGTGCAGCTCATTCGTAAAGGTTTGGCTTTTAGGTCAAAGGATGTAATCATTCCACTGAATTTTTAGGTCGATCATTTAGTATAATGCCACCTTTGGTATGTACCTGTACAAAATTTTGAATGAACAAGTTTTCTCACCAAGAAAATCAATGGCCTAAATCATAGAAGCTACACTGACCATCTCAAAGCCCTGTCCCTCTTCTCGATGCCTTACAGGCTACTCTGCCTCACTTACAGAGCCTGAAATGAGCCCATCCTTTCATAGATTCATAAGTAAGTACTAGGCTATCTGCTCTTCAGGGCCATTTTAAGCCTAGCAAATTTCCCCTTTTTGTGCTTGAATGAACCATTCCCACTTGGTTAGAGATTGGCCTTAACCATCCCATGGTCAATAATTATATATTACCCCTAATGAGAATAACTGGGATCATACCATTGATAATTTGAGGGACCCATGCATGGGATAAAGCATATAGGAATAGCCTCTGTCCTTTAGTAGCACAGGGAGCAGTCCAGGGGTAAATATTCTATTTCCCATCCATAGATCCAAGTTGCCCTTGAATATGGACTGGGATGAACTTTGTTTTATGTGGATGGGGAGTCTGTTCCAGAGCAGCACTATTCCCTGCAAGATATACCTGTCCCTCCAAACCATTCTGTTGACATTCCATCAGTACTGGGTTATTCCTTCTTCCTTCTTTTATCCCTGAAGTTATAAATATATATAAAGATTAAAGGGATGAACTGAAATAAATGTAATGCTCATACCATATTAGGAAGTATTTTTATATTACAGTTTGTGTACATGTAATTGTTGGCTCAGGTCATAGCAGAAAATGGTCTCTGGACCAGCCCACTTACACTGTTACCAAACAAATAAGCAAATAACAAGACACATCCAATGATAGTTCTTGTATGTGCTGCATGCCCCACAACTAAAGAATTAACTTTTTTTTTTTTTACAAGTTAAGTTATACTTAGTAGGAGTGGTACAGTGTAGTGTTAAAGACATGCAGACCACACAACACATGGGATCAAAGGATATATAAACCAACACATTCAGTATGAGAGCTATAGCACAGATATACCATTGCAGACCATCTTTTGTCAGAGTTTGGCACAAAATATAGTTTTCAGGAAGTTCTTGTGGAAACTGACTAAAGGACAGACTGAGCAGAGTTGTAGAAACATTGAAAAGATACAAAGATGTATTATTATTTATTTGACATTTGTTAACTGGGTTAGTCTGACTGGATAGAATGGCCTCTCACTCTTAGGGATATAGGGGGAGATAATATTTGTCAGAGATGGACAAGCTAGGGGTTGGTGAAGAATAGAGTGGGTCAGGTAGAGTTGTGGCAGGGGGAGTTGGTGTTGAAGTTCAAGTCAGTGAAGTTTTTTTAGGGAAAGGCAGTGCTGTGTTCGATAAGGGAGGTTACTGGCGAATCAAGCTATTTTATTGTAGGTATGTTCATGCTTGGAAGTCAGGTTCATTTGGAGTTGGGTAAATAATGGGGTGGCGTACAGTAGGGTGGGAAAATGCATCTTGAAGCAATAATCCACAGCTATGCTAAGGAGGAAATGAGAGATTTGTCGATATTTTCCTCCATTGTTTAGGGAAATTTCAATATTTTGATGATGTTAATTCTTTTTAATGAGGGTTTGTTGGCAGATAGAGGAAGATTATTAAAACTATTCTGTATACACTGAACTGTAAATGCAGCTATGTATGCCTTGACAGCACTGAGGATTAAGGCTATGAGCTGTTAAGGAGGCTTTTCCTGAAGTCCAGGATTCGAGTCTTTCAGCATCCAATTGCCTAGTGTGTTACTCTATGCAATTCACTTACCCAGGCCAGGTCAGAGACAATGTGAGTGGTTCAGTGCTGTGCCCATTTAAGAAATACAAATAAGCAAGACATTTGCATCCTATCTCTTCAGAACTCTTGCTTGGAAAGTTGAAGATAGTGATCACTTTCTTCAGAGGAATAGCCCTTGGCTAGGAGGTCAGCCTAAAGCTTAAGTATTAAATAGGAAGTAATGACAAAGACATACATTTGAGTGATCTGGGTCTACTATGAGAATTGGTGGGTCTATATTAGTAGTTCGAACGCACAATTGTCCGAACTCCGTAACATCGAACTGGGAAGTTTGAAATGTCAAAATAGCAAAGCCGCGGAACACCAAATTTTTTCCCATGGAAAGAATTTGGTGGGCCATTTCCGCGGCTTTGCTCTTTCCTCCACTGTGGTGTGATCTCGGAGTTGGTATATTTAGGTAGGGGGGGCACTGCCCCCCATGTTGAGGGGTGTGGGCGGAACAGCCCCCCACATTAGGAACAGTTTGAAGTATACATGTGTTTTTTGGTTTTATACCGGAACAGCGATTTTTTTTCCCCCCTGGGAAAACAAATTGCTGTTCTGTGTGTTCGAAATTATTGCATTTTGAACTTCTGGGTTCGACATTTACGTAGTCAAACTTATTGCAGTTCAACTATGTGATATAGACCCAGAATTGCTCTGTTTACCTTCCTCTGTCCCCCTACCCATGCTTTCATGTTATGTTTCATTTCCTAAATTTATCAGTGAAATACATTTAGAATAAAATGTTCCCTTGCAGCCAAAATGTATCCTAACAGGAAAATATTGCATTGGGCATTTCTGAAGTGCTAGTTTAACTGGTATCGCATCTCATCTCCTGCATGTCCTACTTGTCAAACAGAGCTTGGACCATACCTAGAGTTAGTATGTCTCACCACTCTCCACTTTCAGTCTCAGAAGGTTGATTTCAGACAGCAGATTTCCTGGAACTGTGCATCACTTTCTACATTTCATTCCCAGAGTCATTATGCCCTCCTCACATATTATTGTACCACACCACTGAACCTTTGTGTCCATAGAGAAAAAGATAACCATTGTATTAGAATAAGCAAAGTAAAACAATAAGTATAAAACTACTCACTTTTTCCCTGAGGCCATTTTCATGGCATTTCATTTTCCCAAGCTTGTGTAGACATAAATTGGAGAGAATACTCAGCCTGCTTTATAAATATTCAGGTGCTGGAAGACCTGCTTGTCCTTTGAAAATAAGGATTTATATTAACAAACAGTAATGTAAACAACAAGATCACCCAAAGGCTCAACGTTCTGTCAATCATTCTAGCGTGAACATATGTTTTGCCAGTGAAGACCTAAATGCTTCTTCCTGAGCAGCATTCTTCTTGATGTCATATTATACTCATTTCTAAGTAACCAGAAAAAAGCCTAATATGGACAAGATTTAATGAGCAAGAGTGAGTCTGCCTTGTAGTACAGAAAGCTGAAGACCTGACTGCAGCCCAGGTGATCCTTGTATAAGTAGCAGAATAGCTGATGAAGCGGAGAGGCTGAGGAGAATGGAAATGAGCAGCCATTACTGACTTGCTCATCCTAGGGGAAATGTCTCTGGTGTGCCACTTGGATGATGCCTAGGGGGAGCACCTGTAAGCAAAGACCTGCTGAGCACCTGCTGCAAAACAACACATAGCACTAACTGGGAAGGAAATGTGTGTGAAGACACACAAGCTTCCTGCAGGAGCAGCATATGGTTGGGCACAAGACAGCTGTTGTAAAGGGGTTGGGAAGGCAGTGTACCAGGTCTGGAAAACTGATTGACTCCCTACAGCAAGCCCTTGCCTCTCCAGGAAACAAATGAGCTAATAAGGACCTCCAGCCAGGGACATGGAATGTTCCAGACTCTCACCCTGAAAGATGAATGAATGGGTTAATAGGGTGAAAGAGGGGGAGCCACTGAACAAGACCCAGGGGTAGAAAGAGGATAAAAAAAAAAAAGATTTAATGAGCAAGATCATCTACAACAAGCCTAGACTGTAAAGTACTCTGTTGGAGGAGATTAAAAGGTTATGCTCACTAGACCTCTGTAGAAACAGCAGCAGTCTTAATTTTAGATAAAGAAACAGATGAACTTTCAATATTTTGATATGTGCCCTACAAAATGTAAAACACAATGGAGGTAATGTCACTAAAGTATGATCAGAGGGAAGCACTGTGTGCTAATAATTGTGCTAGAAAGCAAACTGTATCACCGATAACTGGATGAACACATATATCAATACACGTTCTTTGTCTTCGTTAATTTGTTTTTACTAGCCTCGCTGATTTATAGATAGCATACAAAACCACAGAGGTATTCACCTCAAACATTTCCCTTTAAATTTACCTGAGTCTGATATCTAGGGCCAGCTGAATGGAGCTATACCTAACCAAATAAGATGAGGTGTGAATCAGCAGCAGAAGGGAAAGTATGATCACAGGAGTCTTGACTTATTCAAAAAGGAAATAACCAGTTGCCAGTGTCTGAGTGAAACCATTCCTTTATTATAAGCTGCAAAACGGCAGGCAGGAAAAGCACCCAACAAAGCAAGACCTCCTGGCATTTTATCTGCTAACTGTGCCCTTATAAAGGTGCCACACCCACAGTTTTGGCCTTTGGACAGCAATTTAAACAGCTACCTGGTAACACCCAAAGTACCTTTACAATTTATCACAGCCACACTGGGTGACATCCGGCCTGACTCAGAGCAGTGTGAAGAGCCATTTCAACAGACCACTATACGTAAATGACAAATGGGAAACAAGATGACTAAACAGAGACTGAATGTGCAAAAAAAGATGCATGACTATGGGCTCTATCTCTGTTTTATAAACACTTTGAAAGTACATATAGTTCAATGATATGATGTAAGAGACGATACAGCATTGCAAAATAAACCTGTTCTTCAGGATGGCAGCATGGTAGCCTACTTCAGTGTAACTTAGTTATTATATCCTTACTGTGAAATCTTTGTTAATAGAGTGTGTGTGTGTTTTACTCTGCATGGCCATCTAATTACAAAGAAAACATGCATAGCAGATTTTTTTTAAAAATATGTCAAGCTAAGCAGCCTGACAGTAAAAATAAAAATGCTGAAGGAAAGACACAAAACTAAGGACACCTGCCTATCCTTCTAATAGCCAGTTCCATAGATTTCTATCACATTTTTTCTACCTGTGATTGATGGATATGCTCCCAAGGGCCAGCTCCATAATCATGTTTCCCCACTGTTTAGTTCGCTTGACCAAGTTTACTATCATTACACTTCAGATGGCAGATCAAAGTGTGTGCATGCACCATGTTTGCCATTTTATGATTTTTATCCTTTTCCCATGGTTGTACAAGCAAGGAGTTTTAATATTTAAGTGAGGGGTTGTGGGCGAGAAGCCACCCACATGGGGCTGCAGATTAAAATGGGATTGTTTTCAGGTGTTTCTTGATCATTTCTGATGATTTTTTTTTACTTTTGGTGGAATTTCTGTCGAGTGATTATTCCCTGTGGAAGTCCACTGCACAATGTCTTATAAAGGGGTAATACTGCATTATAAAACTGTCTCATTTTAACAACAAAAATAAGTGCTTCTAAAGAATGAAAAGGAATTAGCCAGTTTACGTTTACTATGTAGTCTAGTGGTCTGTTCCCAGCATCAAGTAACAATTATAGTTGAAACAAATAAGATGGCAAGAGATAACTGCTATGACAAACTAGTTAATATGTTATTTTCCTCATCATATTTCTGCACATTTTGAAACGTATTTTTAGGGCAGAACATCTTTGGAAATCCTGCTAAAGCAATGACCTGGTGTGTTCAGATTAGACCCGTTCCTCGTTTGCATTTCAATCATATGGAGAACTCACCATAAAAGTAGATATCTGACTTGATTTTTGTCTTTCATTCAATTCATAACTTAGGGTTAGTGGATTCAGGAAGAGTACAAGAACCTGGATACAGATTTCTGAGTAATGGTTATAATCCCACTCACAATCATCTGCTTGGATGCCTGCCCCATTACTGGTGTGTGTGTCTTTGTCAATCACTTAGACTACGTGAGGAAACCGTGTTATTGTTTCTCAGAACCAAAGGTTCCTAGCACTAGAGAACCATATATGTATGCATGCCAGAAACAGTACTAAAATTTATCTTTATTTACCATTTGTTAACTGGGAAAGTCCAACTTAGAGCAAAGCCAATTTTCAGCAGAGGCCTGGGAAGAAACACTCTAGATGTATTTCTTTGTAATGTGGGAGGAAACCGGAGCATCTGGAGGAAACCCACATGAACGCAGGGAGGACATACAGACTCTACACAGAAGGCACCCCACCCGAGAATCAAACTGGAGAACATCTTACTGTGAGGTGACAATGCTACCTCTCCACCACTGCACCTTCCCTAAAGTATCCTTTCCTGTTCCATAATATGAAAGTGTCACTTAGGTGTCTGCAAATAAAAACAGAGAAGATACTTTTACTGGGATTAAGTCAGTTAAGTCTAGATTAATAATACTAGTCTGAGTCTCTAACCAGATGCAAAATGACTGTATGCCTATGCTGTGGTAGTAATAAAGCTGGACAAAGCTTCACTTGTGCAACTCCATTCACATCCTTTAATATGTTCAGCACCTGCTAGACTGTAGAATCATCTCACCAGCACACTACATGTATATCACAATTCAACCACAAATCAGGATAAGAAAATATAGAAACCTCTGTAAGAAAAGAATATCAGATGGGGTACAGAGAGAGGAAACTCTTTCTAGATAAACAAACATGGTGACAAATGCCTACTGTTATGGTGAGTTCTTTAATTGTACTATATCATTTTGCCCATTTCTATCATTATGGAAATTCATTACTTAAGGTTAAAACAGCTACGCATGCAATCCTTGGGTGGAGGCTTCATCTAACAAACCTCTGAAGACTGTGCTAGCAAAGCAACCCCCTAAGTTTAGAATGGTAGTCCAGTTTGTAGCAAGTCTGACAGACTATCCCACTGAAAACTTTCTGAAAAAGGCTCCACAACATAGGCACTACACCATCAAAATACTTGCCAAAGTATCAGAGGGACCAGGCAAAAAAGGATGAGACTGAGTGTCTGTCATAACCTCAATCATCCTCAGTGTGTGTGTGTGTGTGGGGGGGGGGGGGCTGCCAGCACTGTTGTGATGATAACACCTACCAGTGGCATGGTATTTCACCCACCTGTAGAGACTGCATTTTGGGGACTTCCCTGCTAAGATGGAGAATAGGAAGGGTGTGTGGGAAAATGCGCACCTACTCCCCCAACCAGGCAGCTGCAATCAATATTCAGGCAGAATAGGGTATGCTGCTCCAAGGGACCAGGTATCTGACTTACTCTATAATACACATTTCTCATTGCTGTAAATGTACATGGGCCATTAGGGGTTCCTGAGCAGGAATTAATGGGCTGTAGGTCTCTCACCTAGACTATGTATGCTTGACTCTAGCCCCTGTGGAATGAATTATCATTCAAACATCTACTTTTATGGTAAGTTCAGTTTATATAACTGTACTATGTTCGTCATATTGATCACTGCTGCAGTAACTTTAGCTAAATGGGTAGATTACTACAGCTAACTGTATTTGGGAGGAGGTAGGAGATGGGTTCACCAGCCCCTGGAGAATGTTCCTAGCAAAACTTAATTTAGACCTAGAGAAGGAATCAAGTGTATAGTGCTTTGTAAAAATATGTACAGTGGACCAAGTGGCAGCTTCTAGAATACTTCTAGAATAAAACCCTTTCCAAAAAAAACATAGCTGAAACCAAGGCCCTGGTAGAGTGGGCATTGACCATGCCTAGAATAGATTTGCCATGGTGAGTACAACAAATGATAATAGCCTTACACGAGCTTTTGGAAATAGTCTGTTTTGAAACAGGTTGTCCCTTCTTCTTACCTTCACAAAAAAATTAACAATTGGTCCAAAGAGCTGAAAGATTTAGTTCTGTCAAGATAGTACCTGAGTTGTCCATGGACATTCATTTTAGGTCCAGCTAAGAAAATGGGGAGATGGATAGTTTGGCTTAAAGTAAACTTGAATACCACTTTAGGCATAAAAGAAGGATTAGTTCTCAAAGAAACCCTGTTCCTATGGAAAATGAGGCAGGGTTGACTCACTATAAGAGTTTGCAACTCAGATACCCTTCTTGCAGAGGTCAGTGCCATCAATGAAACTGTTTTTCGTGTTAAGAAACTCAAGTCAGCCAGATTAACTGGTTCAAATGGAGCAAGTGTTAGCTTATCTAACACAAAATGAAGATCCCAAGGAGGGGCAACCAGTTTATTTGGAGGCATCTTATGCAAAACCCCTTTCAAGAGCATTTTGACATGAGACTGCCTTGAAAGAGGAGGATCCAGGGGCAGACATGCTGAAATGGCCAATAAATGAACCTTGATAGAGGAATAAGAAAGGCCACAGGATAATAACTCACGCAAATACTGTAAAACCAGAGAACAAAGCTTTGAATGGGTGCTCTTTATGTTGCTGGCACCAACTAGAAATTTTTTGCCATTTGCTAATATATGATTTTCTTGTAGCAGGTTTTCTTGCTTCCATTACCTACTTCACATCCTCAGCAAACACATGTCTAAAAGGAATTAAGACATTATCATCCAGACACCCAAATGAAGATGATTGATGTCGGGGTGTATCAAACACCCCTGGTCTTGTGTGAGTAGACCCAGTCTGTGAGGAGGCTTGTGGTAATTGCCCCTGGCCACTTCCAAAGGAAGGGAAAACCACATTTGCCTGGGTCAGAAGAGAGTTACCAAAATAATGTTGTGGGATTCTTTCTCATCTTCAGAAACACCTGGATATCAGTAGAAGGGTGGAAGAACATGCAGGAACATTCCTGTCCAAAGAAAAGGCATATGTCTTCCAGGTCTTCTTGCATCAATTTCTGGAACAGAATTTTGACAGTTGATTGTTCAGAGAGAGGAGGCAAAGAGAACTACTTGAGGAACTCCCACAAATAGATCAAATCTTGGAAGCTCCCCTGATCTAGTTTCCATTCATGAGGGTCTGCCCTAGTCCTGCTCAGCTTGTATGCCACACAAGTTTGCTCTTATGGAATATAGGATGCCTGTAGAGTAAGATTTTGCTGATAAGTTATATCCCAAGCTAACATGGATAGTCTACAAAGGGGTATGACTTGGTTCACCCTTGCTTGTTGATGTACCACAGACTGTTGTATTGTCTGTAACCACTTGAAGAGGTCCTGGGGACAAAAGATGGTTCAGGGAGTTGAGTACCTTGATCAGGACAAACATCTCCTTAATTTTTATGTGCTTGCATCTGCACCTGGTGTCCCACACCTCTTGCACTTTTACCCCTCTTGAAACTGCTCCCCAAGCAAACTTCAAAGTATCTGTAGAGACAGACTGCTTTGGATCTGAGAGGGAAAAGGGGAGACTTAGATTTAAGGATATCTGTTGTTTCCACCAAAAAATGTTTCTTTTTACAAACCCCAGTACTGGGATCTGAAAAGTTATATGATGCTGAAGCTGAGACCAAAAAGATTTTAGATACCACTGAATATTTCTCATGTGGAGTCTTGCCAGTGGTAACATGAGAATCATAGACACCATGAGCCCCAAATCCTGAGGTATTCCCTTGCAATGACCAAAGTGTGAGTGGAAAAAATTAGAAGTAGATCTAGATAAAGATATATTTTCCTGTGGAAGAAAAACTCTTTGAACTGAAGTATCTAGTAGACATTCCAGGAACACAATCTTGTGTAAGGTAGTCAAGAAAGACTTTTGAATGTTCTCTTGGATTCCCAGCTTGTGCACAAGATCTCTCACCTAAAAGAGAGAATCTTGATATTTTGAAAAAGAAATTGCATAGATAAGCAAGTCGTCTAAATATGGAAAATATGGAAACCTTGTAGCCCGCAATGAGCTGTATATGAAGCTAGACACTCTGTGAACACTGTTGGTTCAGTGGATAGTCCAAATGGTAAAGGCTGATGATGTGATCCAGACATACAAAACCTGAAGATGCACCTGAAGTCTGGATGAATAGGGATGTGTTGATAAGTATCTTCTAAGTTTAGTGTTACCAGGAAACTTGAAAGAGAAAGAAGAGGTAACAGATTGTGAAGTGACATAATTTTGAATTTGGGCACCATCACAAAACAAGTTTAGGAAAGAAAGATCCAGAACTGGTCTCCAATCATTTACTTTCTTTGGCACTAGGAATATCATTGAATAAAACCCCTTTCCCACCTGGGAAGGAGGGACTGGTTCTATTACTCCTTGGGACAGCATGTGAAGAAGAGTTGGCGGAAACAAAGGAGTATGATCAGCAGGATGACGGATTGCCCCCTGGAAAGGAGGAATTGCCTCCCACTGCCATCTGCAGCACTATGATTATGATTTTCAGAATCCATTTGTCTGAAACAATATGGAAAAAAATGGAGATTCAGACTTTCTGGAAGAGAAGGGGAGCCAGGGTGGGTGGGGGTCACAAGGTCTCTTGAACTATCATTCAGACTTATTGGACTGTCCTTGTTTTTTGGAGGTTTGAGACTTCTTTTTAGAACCCTCCTGCCACTTCTTCTTACCTGAATTCTGTTGAAACTATTTATTCTTGGGGGGGTTGCTAAAACTGGATTAGAAGAAAGAAAATCCCTTGAAAATTTGGAAACCGAGGCCTGAATAATCTTAGAGATTCCCTGGATCAGCTTGCCCTTTTCATCACACTTTTTGATCACCTCTGCAGCAGAGGGGCCAAACACTAAATCTCTATCTAATGGAGAATTTAAAATTTCATTTTGTAAATCATCTGGATGTTTCTGAGAATGCAACCAAGCAAACCTCCTTAAAACAGAACCAGTGGTCATAGCCCTAGAAGAAGTATCAACAGTCATACACACACTGTAAACAATGAATGAATGTATGAATGAACGAATGAAACAATGAACCTGTGCAATAGCAGAAACTAAGTTATTTAAAGCAGCTGTCCTCTTCATAAGAAGAACCTTTAGATAAAACATTCCTCGTACTTTTACAGTATGTTAGAACAAACTTTAACATATGAGCCTGACAATTTAAAATTGTGAAAATTAAAGTTGCAGAAGTATACTGTTTTTTTTTTCTCATACATATCAATCATTTCCCATCCTTAAAAACAGTATGATAGAAATTAACTAAGTTCTTAGCAGCAGTGGAGTCAACTAAGGTTAGAGCTGCTGGGTCAGGTTTGAGAATAGTGTATAAAAATTTAAAAGACTGAGGAGCTTAATATCCTATCTGCCTTTTAGGGACAGCTGACTGACTATCAGGAAAATTGCAGGCAGCAACACACACATCATCTAAAGCAGACAGGACAGAAGGATTCAATGCAAGTTCTGGAACATTCTTCTTTAACAACTCTCAGTATTTTCTGAAGGACTGAGAAACCTCAGTGTTCTCTTACTAAAAACACTGGGACATTCTAGCAATAGTCTCACAGAAAGAGAAACTCCCCCAAGAAGAATCAGAAACTGATCTCTCCTGTGAGTCTGAATCAGAAATCTGAGGACAAAACCCTGAATCCATCCCTGCATTCTTCCTGTTCACATTCAGAATACTGAATCTCTTCAAGAAAAGTGGTGTCTCCCTTTCTTTTATCATAAGCTACTCTATAAGAAGGATCAGTAGCCTGAATGAAACCCAGAGCCAGTCCCAGTAAGTTACTCCCATCCAAAAAAATTTGAAGAGTAGATGCATGTTTGGTTTTCTGTCTTTTTTTTTTTTTGACAGGAAAAATGGGGCCAACTGTGCTACTAATGGCAACTGCTGAGTCCCCAGGGATGGACACAGCATTCTGCCATGATAGGAAACTCTTCCCTTTTCCCTCTCCCAGGACAGACAAGAGTGAGTCCCCCTTGCCCTCTAAGGGGACTCCAACAGATGCAGAAGATGTGGCTACCCTACCCCCTGGGCTATAGGGGCTGTAGCTGCTACACCAAAGGGATTTGGAGTAAAAGTTGTGTGGTCTGCAGTACAACAAATGGCCCCAGCACAGTCACCCATCGTGGCTCAGGCTAATTGCTTTTCTGCTGTGATGGAAAAGCCTGTTTGCCTAACAATTTATTTTTGTGGTTGGAAGAAGGTTTGACCATAGGACAGACAATCAGTTCCGGGATCAAACTGAAAATGGTGCCTCTTTCCCAGAAAGACAAGCAGCATACCAGTAAAACTAACAGTCCAGAAAAATTACTTTTTTGACAGAAAAACACAATAAAAAGGACTTTCAAACACTATGGCAGCTCCACAGTAGAAAACTAAACATGATTTCTTCACAGAAAATGTGTTATCAGTTAGTTTACACTACTTAAAAACTCACAGAAAAAATGAGTACTCCATTTAAAAGTAAGTTACAGTCCTGAGCCATAAAAACACAACATCCTAGCTTTAAAATAACTTTCCTGAAGAGTAAAGTAATAAAATATCAGTAAATATAAGAAAATGGAAGTTTTTCCTGCCAAAGGGAATTTATCTGCCCAGCAAAGTAAAACACAAGCCGACCATCAATCCTCTAAAACCTCAGAGGAGCATACTCTTCAGCAGCAAAAAAGCTCTGAAGAGCTACACACCTAAATTTGTCTTTTAATTATACAACCACTGAGGACAGTCCCAAAATCCACACAACAAAGAAAAAGAAAAAAGCCAGTGAATTCTTGCTCTTCCGTTCACCAAACGTAATTTAATGCCACAATAAAATTCTCTTAGCACCTCAGCCACAAACAGCCTTTACAGAGTAAAAACTATGGCTTCTAAAAACCTCACATTTTATACATTAACTTAATTACATTGCCTTCAATTAACTAATTACATTCAAACTACTAAAATTCAGTTCATATTATTTCTTAAAGTTAAAACACCATTAAATAAAACTTTGCCAGTTGCATTCCTTATTCAAACCATTTGGTTGCAAAGTGTTACATTTAATAATAAAAATAGATTATTTTCTCCTTAATGTGTGTTTCAACATTTCCACATTTCCATACTGATGTAACACTTGTTCTAAAACTGTTACTTTTAAGCTTTTTACTTCTCCCATATGTACCCTGTTAAAATGTTCCGCTATAGGACTAATAACGTTATTATTCCTAACATTTCTAATATGTTCCTTTATCCTTTCACCAAGGCTTCTTTTGGTTTCCCCTATGTAATATTTATTACACAAACAACTTATGGTATAAATTATCCCTTTACTTGTACAGGTATAAATTCTTAAAGTGTCAATTTTTTTCCTTCTATTTTATCTACTCTAGTTGTAATATGCTGGCAGATGGAACACTTTCCACATGGGAAAGTTCCTGTTTTTGTCAGACTTTTTTAAATTTTTTCCTTCGGTTTGGAATATTTACTATGGACTAGAAAATCTTTCAGATTCCGTCCCCTCTGATATGAAATTCTAAATTCTATTTGAGACAAGGAAGGCACCTCTTTTTTCACTTGATGCCAATACCCTTTAACCAATTCATTGAATTTACCCGAAAAAAGGGTGTATTTTGAGACAAAAAACAAAAAATTATTAGTTATTGCTTTGCTATTATTATTATATAAGGTTTGCTTCTTGTCCAATTTTCGGATCCTAGCTCCTCTGTTATCATAAATTTTTGAATAACTATTTAACACTTCATCTGGACTATAACCCCTATTTATAAACAAAGCTGCAACATTTCTAGCTTCATTACATGCTTCCTTCCCATCACTGCACAATCTTTTTATTCTTAACATCTCTCCATAAGGAATAGAAGCTAATGTATGACTAGGGTGACATCTACTAGCATGCAACATCCAGTTAATTTGATCAAATTTCCTATGTATTCTAGTATAAATTTTTGTTCTCATCTTACCTTTCAATGTTATATCTAAAAAATTTACTTCTAAGCCTGTTTGAATTCCATCAAATTTAATCTCATATTTGTTGGCATTAAGATATTGTATAAATGCCGATACTTGATTATTTCCCCCTGACAAATGAAAACTAAATCATCTATAAATCGGAAGTATTTTATTACGTTTCCTAAAAAATGTACTTCTGTATATATGTACAGTTTCTACCAGCCCCATGAACAAGTTGGCATATACTGGGGCAAAAGCCGCCCCCATTGCTGTTCCCTTATTTTGTCTATATAAATTGCCATCAAACTCAAAAATGTTATTCATCAAACAAAAATGTAGCAGTTCCTTAATATAGTGTGTTCTTGGGTTGTCCCCTAGAAAATGTTGTATAGCTTCTAAACCGTAGCTATGTTGTATATTAGTATACAAACTTACTACATCAGCTGTTATAAAGTACATATCTTCTGTCCATATTATTCCGTCTATTTTTTCAAAAAATCAAACGAATCTTTTATGTAGGAAGGCAATTTTAATACTTCCTTCAACAAAAGTTCATGTAAAAAGCAACTGAGGTTATGAGTAAAATAACCTGTTGCTGATACTATTGGATGTCCTGGAGGTTGTATTAAGCTTTTATGAATTTTGGGAACACAAAAAAACTTTGCTATTGTGTTTCCCTTGATCGTAAACTTATTCGTTACATCATTAGCTGTAAAATAATGCAACCTTACTCCCTTCTTTAATAATGTTTGTAAATCCTCTTGTGCTTGAATTAAGATAGTTTCATCCACTTTGCTATAAATCATTTCATCATTTAGATGTTGCATACACATTTTAAATAATCATTAGAATCCATTACCACCAGTTTACCCCCCTTGTCTGATGGTTTGAATACTATGTTTTCATTCATACTCATTTCTTTAAGTTTCATCCATTCCTTCTTAGTTAAATTATATATTTTTCTAATGCCTTCAAAATCATTCATTTCTTTTTCTAGTATTAAATTAAAGGCATTAAAAAATTGCTCTATATAAACATTCTTAAATGGGGGCATAAAAGTACTTTTTGTTGTGATTTTAGTTGTATCAAACAGACTGTGCGCATTACTTTCAGTTTCAGAATCACAAGAGTAAAAATAATCACTGTCACTCGAGTCAGTTTCCATTACTAACTCATTGCCATTTTTGCACTTATTATTATAAAAATAATCTTTAAGGTACACTTTACGTACTAAACTGAAAATTTCTCTTTTCATTTCGTACAGTCTTGGCAGAACTGTCGGTAGAAATTTTAAACCTTTATGTAAAACCGACAGTTCTGTTTCATCAAAAGCATAGTCAGACAAATTAGCAACATATTCCATAGTATTAACATTCTCTACCTGGTTAATTAGTCCATTTGCCTCATTTATATCGGCCCTGTCCCGGGTCTCTATAATTGTCCTGTCCTTGCTAGCCTCGTTTCCTGGTTTCATAATGTTGACCATTGGAGCCTCGAAAAGTTCTCCGAAATGACTCAGTGTTATCCGGTCTCGGTAAATCTGGAAATTATTGATCTACCATTTCTTCTTCTTCTAACGAAGACGCCCCGCTCTCTCCAGATAAAAAAGCTTCTGTTTTTATACTGTCTGGATGTGTTGTTCTCTTTTTGAAAACTAACGCTCCGTCATTTCTGTTGCTGATTGGATGAGAGCACAAAGGCTTTCTTCCATTCATAATCTCTGATGTCTCTCTGGAGTTTACTCTTTTTCCGATTAATTAAGTCCTTCTCATAGGATATCAATCGGTCATTGATATCGGTTAAAAAAGATTCCAATGCAGAATTAGATGTTATATTAGTGATTTCTTCACATAATCTTTTTGTCTCTGCTAATAGTTTGTTCCTCTTAAAATTATCTCTTTCTATGAGAATTGATACCCATTCCGAGCTACAGCGGTACGCTGCAGCTATCCATCTCTCCTGGAATTTGGCCTCCTGTTCTTCCGATAATTCAAATGGGGAAGAAGGGCTTTTCACTGCCCGAAGACCTCGTGGTGTAATCTCTAGCTCCTGATATCTTTGGAGACTGTTGATATTGTAAAAAATAGATGTCACTTTAAAGATCAGTTTTTCCAGTTGAGAACATAGTTCTTGTGCTGCCGGTAATGAAGAAACTTCTGTCCTCTTGCCCACCATGGCAAAAGGATTGGTGGTTACACGTTGCCGGGAATCTTCCCATTTTTTTAAGACATTAATAACTGCTCTGCCTTGTAATTCAGGTGCAGTATTTTGCTGACTTAACACAGCTCCTTCATTCTCCCCCATTGTCTGCATACTATTATGACCACTAGTCTGTCCATTTCTGTGAATAAATTCCATACCCGTCTCTCGAAATATATGGGGAAAAGAGCACAAAGATTCACTGGTCATGAGTATATTATACAACCAATGAGGACAGTCCCAAAATCCACACAACAAAGAAAAAGAAAAAAGGCTTATATAATAATAATAGCAAAGCAATAACTAATGATTTTTTGTTTTTTGTCTCAAAATACACCCTTTTTTCGGGTAAATTCAATGAATTGGTTAAAGGGTATTGGCATCAAGTGAAAAAAGAGGTTCCTTCATTGTCTCAAATAGAATTGTGAATTTGATATCAGAAGGGACGGAATCTGAAAGATTTTTTAGTCCATAGTAAATATTCCAAACCGAAGGAAAATTTTTTAAAAAGTCTGACAAAAACAGGAACTTTCCCATGTGGAAAGTGTTCCATCTGCCAGCATATTACAACTAGAGTAGATAAAATAGAAGGAAAAAAATTTGACACTTTAGGAATTTATACCTGTACAAGTAAAGGGATAATTTATGCCATAAGTTGTTCGTGTAATAAATATTACATAGGGGAAACCAAGAGAAGTCTTGGTGAAAGGATAAAGGAACATATTAGAGATGTTAGGAATAATAAGGTTATTAGTCCTACAGCGGAACATTTTAACAGGGTACATATGGGAGAAGTAAAAAGCTTAAAAGTAACAGTTTTAGAACAAGTGTTACATCAGTATGGAAATGTGGAAATGTTGAAACACACATTAAGGAGAAAATAATCTATTTTTATTATTAAATATAACACTTTGCAACCAAATGGTTTGAATAAGGAATGCAACTGGCAAAGTTTTATTTAATGGTGTTTTAACTTTAAGAAATAATATGAACTGAATTTTAGTAGTTTGAATGTAATTAGTTAATTGAAGGCAATGTAATTAAGTTAATGTATAAAATGTGAGGTTTTTAGAAGCCATAGTTTTTACTCTGTGAAGGCTGTTTGTGGCCGAGGCACTAAGAGAATTTTATTGTGGCATTAAATTACATTTGGTGAACGGAAGAGCAAGAATTCACTGGCTTTTTTCTTTTTCTTTGTCTTTTAATTAGCTCATCTCAAGTTGCTTGACATTTTGGGTGAGTGTAAGATGACCTGAAGCTTTGGAAGCTGTCCAGTTGTTATGACCTTGGCAGGATATAACCCATTTTGCTAAGACTACTGCAGCAGTGATCAGTATGAAGACCATTGTTAAACTGGTCGAAATCCCAAAATAGCAGAAGGGATGGATTGTGTTGCTGCAGTAAGGAATCAGCTGAAGGAGTGGACTAATATACCGTAGATGGAGATAAGGACAGAGAGAGCCCACAGGGCAGCATGACATCCACGGATGGAGATGGATAAAAAGTTGAGGCCAACAAATTGTTTACTTCACCATGTTTGAGCTAAAAGAGACAATTTTGCAAGATCTGTAGATACCAGAAAAACAGATGATAATCATATCTACTTTGATCAAGACTTGTTTCTCTTTTCGGCTTTTCCCGGTTAGGGGTCGCCACAGCGGAACTCCGGTCCGCTAATGATTGGCAGTCGATTTTTTTTTTATGGTGCCGAGTTGCCAGCCCGACGCCCAACCTTCAGTGAAGGCACGCCCATTCACGCATGTCTTTTGGAAACCACTCGACCGTGGGGAGGATAAGCAGACTCCACATAGAAGGCACTCCAGCCGAGAATCGAACAGGAGAACCTCTTGCTGTGAGGCAACAACACTACCGCTGTACCACCACAGAATCTTCTTTGACTATTCCTATGAAATTAGACAAAAAAAGAATGATTTTTTACCGGTGATTAGACTATAGAAGGAGAGGTGTACAGTGGAAGCTAGTATTTCCAGTCTAGGAGGTATTTATACAGAGGTTGGTAAAGTTCTTTGGTTCCCCAAAAGGCATGCAGAAATTCAGTAGAAAGCCAGTGAATCAGAGGTAGGGTGTTCCCACCATGGCAATATAGAGTGAGAGGCGCTGGAGGAGGCATAGAAAAAAGTACTATAAATGGACTATGTTGGAGGCAAACAGGCAGCAATCTAAACAGGACAATTGTTAGATGCCTTTCACCATATATTATAAAAGTTAGTTATGGAAAATGTCGGACTGATATCAGCTGGGATGTTGTTGATTGCAATGTTTTTACAATGCGTACGTCTTCTGTTTTGTGTTACCTTACTCTGTCTCACCTTCCTTATCTATGTATCAATAAATAATGTATCAATGCTTATATAAAGAGGACTGAACTATATTGACATTAACTGTAAGAATATGAAACTGGCTGGGAGGAAGGGGTAAAATATGGCAGTATCTAGGATAACGTTAGAAAGAGGAAGGGGGGAAGATGAGAGATGCACATATATAATTTGATGTGATTATTTGGTGTGAAAATATTTCTTTATTGTTTAGGGGAGAAATATGTAAGGGGAATGGCTGCATACTGTTATTGTGAGCTTATTGGATATTCTATTTAATTTATGGTGAAAGACAGAGATGGTTCACATTGTTTTGATGTGTAAGGGATAAATGGCATGAATCAGTCATCAACCACTGCATATTGATTGGTATATGTGTAGTTGGTTTACTTTTATTTGCACTATGCAGGGGTGTCCAACCTTTTGGCTTGCCGGGGCCACATTGAGTGAACAGAAATTGTCTTGGGGCCGCATATAAAATATATCGTATAGTTAACTCTTTCACTGCCACGGGAGACCAAAGTCGACCTCCTGGCTGTACTGTAGGTGCATTCAAACAATTAATAAATGTAATAAGTGCCTAATATTTGCCTTAAAATTCTAATTCTCATTCTGATTTTAATTCTCTAATCTAACAGTTAATTCTAACATCTTAGTTAATATATAGATTTTTTTTTACAAATAAACAGATATTCACTGCAGCACTAGTATTTCTCACTGGGAAAACCACTCCAGCAGTCCATCTACATACAATGTTAACATTAGCAGTCCTACAATACTATAATCCACAAAAATAAGCCAACAAATTTGCAATAAAGTAAAGAATTCACATTACTGACTTAATAAAACAACTCTGAATAAGCTACAAGAGGGTCTCACCCAAACAAATGACTGCTGCCAGAAACATGGCCTCAAGCTCAATGCCAAAAAATGCACAATCATCCCCTTTGAGGAGAGTGATGTCCCCACAAATTATCACATTAATAACAATGTTGTAAGCACGCAATCAGTCGTGAGGTGCTTGGGCACCCAGGTTGATAGAAACCTGACTTTTGACCACCACGTTGTCTCCATTGTGCGGAAAGCTTTTACATGGCCCACCTCATTAGTAAGGGTATCTCATCCAGGGACAAGGAGGTCATAACATCCCTGTATTCTTCCTTTACAAGAGCAATTACTAAGCGCAACACCCCTTTTGGCCCGTGCCTCAGCAAAACACCATGCCAAAAGAAACAGTACAACCATTTCTGACAAAAAAAGGTCAAATGACTGAGTTCACTTAGTTATCCAAACAGACTAAAAAAGCTTCTTGCTCTCCTCTGTCTCTCACTGGCCCCTATAAATTTCATCACTGGCTTGCTTTCCAGGCTAAGAAAGATCCTGCCTTAAGAGACTTTCTCCACCTCAGAAATACTGGTTATATTTAAAACACTCACTACAAAGACCACAGCCTTCACTCCAACATAAACAAGCCACTTTGTATGGACAGGTTCTTGACACAAAAACTTTCAACTTCTGTAAAAAGCTCCTCTCATTATCAAACAATGTAGTTCAACAACACTACAACTGGATGGATAGCCATGAATGTACTCCTTAAGTAAGTAGCATAGCCTTCATCAAACCGGAAGGAAAATCCAAATACTAAACTTTCCCAGCTGGATGGCTAAGATCTAATATTGGTTACTCAAGTCTACTTGTCTAAGAAGAGGGGCCTATTTAACTAAGAATTCCATTTGCAAAAATATATTCAGTATACATATTAAATCTCTTTCTCTTACACACACACACACACACACACACACACACACACACACACACACACACACACACACACACACACACACACACGCGCACACACAGAAAAAGCCCTACTTGTAAAATAGGCAACCTCAGTAATCACATGACACAGTCTCACTGATTGAAATTGTCTGGAAGTCAAAATATCTGAAAAAAATCATAATAGAGATGGATTCATCCATGCAATTTCCCACCACCAAAAGGACCATCAATAAATCAACAAACAGCTGCTCAGCAAAAATTAAATCAATAAGAAATCTATAAACTCACTAAGATCATACTACATACTGGAGTAAACATATAACTTCCCTCCAATCTAAAGCCATTTGACATTCAGACATTTTAATTTGTGCAGAAGTTATTCACAGACTGACCATTTACTAAGCTGTAATGCTGACCATCGCTTTTGAAAAAAACAAACTCCCACGCTTTGTCAATAGCTCAAAGTGAAGAAAGGATTACTTTTTTTTATTTATTATGTATTTATTTAATTTTGGAAAACATCTTTAAAACTGTTAAATTGATCACACACCCATAAACACAGAAAAGTTATTGCGATAAGTAAACTACAGACTGCTGCAAGAAATCAGTCACAGCACACTATGCTTACGTCTGAACCAACGAAGCATACCTGTCAATTCCAAAAGAATTAAAGTAGCGTAATAAGAAAGTTATTTGCAAGGTTACATAGCAGTTTATAATGGAAATAAGTGGAGATATTAAAAATGCTCTGTTTCTCATAATTATGCTGAAAAGTCTTCCAAGGTAAATACAACCTTCTGATGGAACCATACCTCTCAACCTTAGAGCAAGAATTCTGGACAAAGCAAAAAATAAAATTGGGACACAGGCCCAAAAATAGTTATGCATCACAGACACCATTGAAACAAGTGTAGCTGCAAACATTATACATCACATATAATGTTTCTATCCCATTATTGTCAGTTAAGCATTATATGGCTCATTCAATCCTGCCTTCTTTTGCAACAAAGAAAACCATAATTTGAAATGACAAATCCATTAAAAATAATAAAACACATTGGCTCCACATCCTGCAACTTCCTACCTGCAAACAACCACAGAGCTTTCACTGAAACTAGGTCTGCTTATTTCCACAGAATGACACCTCTCCCTAATTAAGTCTAATGGTATACAATCTACCGGGATCTGGACTACCTGAAATAAATTAAATTATGGCCTGTAAATTGCAAGTGCACTTTGTTTAATTCAACTATATTTCAAAGCTCACTTGCTGTATTTTTTCAGTAACATCCCAATATCCATTTCCAGGTCACTTTACAAGACATTGGCAGTGGTAGACTTAGCATCCTTCAGATCCTTACAGAACCACACTCATACTGCTAACATTGTCCATTAAATGTAAATATCCATCCATGGCAAGAAGCTATGTCTTAAAAAATCAATTTTTAGCATTCCTAGTACCCAAGTATCAGGTTTTGAAACAAAGAAACATATTCTCCACAGTTTGTACGTCTCTGTCTTTAATAATCATCTACTATTGCAGCACTCCCAACACAAACACACACATACACACTAAAACCCCCAACATTTAAAAAATGACATTGTGCCCACCTGATTTGTCAGTATTGGTGATCCACCAAAGATATGCTTACTGTTGTCCAATCCAGCAGTGGTTATAACCCACCAATGACAAGACAGTACTGGGTGATTTTTTTGTTTGTCAAAAAAAAAATAAACTTTATATGCTACAGTCCCACATTAGTCAATCCACTACTGACCCATTAACCCTAGGCTGCTGTCTCATTCTTACTCCCTGGGACTGCATTACCTTGGATGACTACTTTTATTTCCTAAGCAAAAGACACAAATTAGAAGATGAGGCAAAAATCCAGATCCATTCTTCGAAAATCCATACAGTTGAGAGTTATGATTTCATATTCAATACAACACTCTCCCTGTCAGAAAAGCTGCAATTTAATGAAAGTGTACTTTTAATGTAGGATGTATTTGTGAGCTAACCTGTTTGTACGTTAGCCTCTTTGTGCATGTGTCTCTCTTTGTCTCTCTGTCATGCACACATAAACACAACACACACACACACACACACACACACACACACACACACACACACACACACACACACACACACACACACACACACACTTCTACTTTCCCGCACATAAACATTCTGCTTTCATGCATGCACTCACTCACACCATACTTACCTATTAACACAGGTTAAGTGCTGTCTCTTTAAAAGGCAATGGCAGCAAATCCATAGACGGGTCCCTCTTCAGCAAGAACACACACATTGATTCTTTGGCACGAAATTATGGCGCGAAGACACAGACCCTTCTTTGGTGCAAAAAAATCAAAACTTGAAGGATGCCTTGGTGCATGCGCACAGCGATGTTAAGAATTACAGGTCACGGGTGTGAAAAACACAACAAAAAAGTGTTTTGGGGCATGTGTACATCGATGTTGAAGTTAGAGGTAGAGGGCCGCATGACAGAGCTCTGAGGGCCGCATGCGGCCCACGGGCCGCAGGTTGGACACATCTAATTTAGAGGTATGGCAGTGTGGGCTCCTTTCTGATGCTGCAGTCATTCCCTCTTCCCACTTGTTTATTGTTAAATATTTAAATTCAGTAAAATAGAGGCACACATGAATGTTTCAATGTCTGACAGTCTCTGACCAAATATGTATGCTCCCTGGTGACATTCGGTGATAGTCTCATCCTCACCTCAGTCCGACCTTGCCACATATTATGTGTATGTGAATAAAGAGTTTTGTGCCACTGTTCTTCTCTTGATGGCACAGTGGTGCGGTAGGAGTGTTGTCACCTCACAGCAAGAGGTTGTCCAGTTTGATTCTCAGCTGGAGTGCCTTCTGTGTGGCATCTGCATGTCCTCCCTGTGTTCGTGTGGGTTTCCTCTGGGTGCTCCGGTTTCCTCCCACATTAAAAAGACATGCATCTGGAGTGTTTCTTCCCGGGCCTCTGCTGAAAACTGATATCGTTCCAAGTCGGACTTTCCCAGTTAATAAATGTTAAATAAGTAAATAAAAATGTACGGTCCATCGTGACATCCACTCTGTCCATCCTTGCCACATATTATGTGAATAAAGAGATTTGTGCCACTGTTCTTCTCTCAACTTCTAATCTCCACGTATCCATCATCCCTACAGATACCAGAAATTATCTCATAAAACTACCTTCCTTAGTCACTCAACTCACCCTAGGTCCCCTGTAAACTTCAGGTTTATTCAGGGTCACATTCCAATCCCCCATATAAACCACTACTGCTTCTTAAAATTTAACACCTTCCACTAATAAACTTTCTGTGCAAAGTGGGGCAGAAGAGTGGAAAGCTCAAAAAAGACAGGAGTTGAGAAGATGCATTAGGAGTCTGGGTGAAGAGATGAGAGGATTTCTGCAATTTAAGTTACAGATTTTTTTTGTTGTTGTTGTTGAAAGAGAGCTGAGAGTATAAAATAAAATAACACTAGAGCCAGAGTTCACCAAAGAACTTCCCAAACAAGATATAAGGTGTAAAAAGGACAGTTTATTTAGCACTTTCATCCTCACACAAACAGGACTTCATCAGAATCATCAGAGATGAGAGTATACTTAATGACTTCAGCAATTTGGAGGGGGGACTGACAGGTAAAAATGGATGTGGAGGCTGCAGATTCCCTGTGGCATTACTATGCACCATCATAGATATGGCAGAGATGGGGAGGATAACAGGCAAGTAAGTCATCCATTATGTGGATGGAGGAGACAGACATTGTATATATGTATATAGCTGGGCAGGGAGAAGAAGAAAAAGGTTAGACTCGATGCAAAGGGGTTGGAAGAGCAGGATGCAAAAAGTACCAGAAGTGGAGAAGACGCGTTATGAGTCAGTGGACAAGGTCAGTAGAACGGGAGGAAGAGGAATGAGGTAGGGTTAATAGTTACAATAAATGATGATGGAAGAAACATTTAGTTTCTGTTCTTTTAATGTAGAGGGAAATCTAAAAAAGAGAGGGTAATAGCCTACATGCAGCATTTTAAGGCATAGATACTGGATATACAAGAAACTCATTTGACTGAACAAGAACAAAGTTCACTGAAAGGGATGGAGTATGCTACTGAAACAAGTTTGGTATTGGGCCCTAAGAAAAGGACAGGGTAGCTATATTGAAGAGAAACAAGTGGCCATTGAAAGTGGAAGGTTGAATGGAAGATAAGAAATGGAGGATGGCTAGAATAAAATTGGTATCTGAGAGGATGAAGCTAACAATAGTGGCTTTTTATGCCCCTCCTACCTCTTCAGCGAAGTTTATTGGCAGAAGAAAGGAAAGCAAGAAATATGATTTGGAGATGGGGAATGCGACAGGATGATGTTCAATTTTGGTCGCAAGTGTAGGTAGGAGATAGAGTGAAGGTATGGGAAGAGATCTTGGAAGGATTTCAATTTGACACAAACTGGTAATGGGGATATCCAGGAGTAGTGATTAGATGGAGGAGTAATTTAAGAAAATTAAAAGAGGAAAAGCAAATATCCCCATTGGTGAAGGAGACTGAATGGAGAAGAGACCAAGGAGGGCAGATGAGAGGGTTGCTTAAGGTGGGAAAACAGTAGATGAGGGATATGGATGGTGAAAAGTTGAAGAAGTTAAAAAGACAATGGAAAAAAGAGTTGGAAGTACAGTTATCGGATATGGAATGGGATGTTATGGTCACCTTCCCTGATGGCAATGAGGGAAAGGAAATTCATAATATTTGCCTGGAAGTATTTATATAAATACTTGTATGCATTGCACAGATTAATTAGGATGTGCAGAGGGTAGACACGCATTACTGTAGGTGTAGGAGAGAGAGAAGGGGACAGGGAAAAATATTTTTTGGACTTTGATGTTTTGCAAGGCTTTAAAGAAGAGGTAGGGAGGGCAGAAGGGAGAAAATTTCCGATACACAAATTCTGTCACCAAAGATATTTTTACTGGGAAACCAAAAATTACTGTCAGTGGGGGACAGTGAGCTACTGAGTTTGTAAATGACAATGAGTAAGAAAAGTATTATAAGGAGGTGGAAAAAAACAAGCACCAGTAACATGGGAGGAGGCACAGAAACTGTTGAACAAGGAATGAGTACTTCCAAACTGGGAAGAGATAAAGGAACTGATGAATAAGGAATGAGGACTGCCAACATGTGAGGAGATACAGGAACTGATGAATAACGAACAACCACCGCCAGCAAGGGAGGAGGTAAAGGAACTGATGAATAAGGAATGAGCACCACCAACATGGGAAGAAATACAGGAACTGATGAATAAGGAATGAGCACTACCAACATGGGAGGAGGTACATGAACTGATGAATAAGGAAAGAGCACTGCTAACATGGGAGGAGATACAGAAACTGATGGACAGGGAACAACCACCGCCAGCAAGGGAGGAGGTACAGGAACTGATGAATAAGGAATGAGCACCATCAACATGGGAGGAGGTGCAGGAACTGAAGAATAAGGAACAAGCACCGCTAACATGGGAGGAGGTACAGGGACTAATGAATAAGGTAAGAGCACTGCAAACAGGGAAGGAGGTACAGGAACTGATGAATAAGGAACAAGCACCGCCAACATGGGAGGAGGTACAGGAACTGATGAATAAGGAACAAGCACCGCCAACATGGGAGGAGGTACTGGAACTGATGAATAAGGAATGAGCACCATAAACATGCAAGGAGGTACAGGAACTGATGAATAAGGAATGAGCACCTCCAGCAAGAGAGGAGCTACAGGAACTGATCAGTAAGAAACGAGCACCACCAGCAAGGGAGAAGAGACAGGAACTCATAAATAAAGAATGAGCATGAGCAAAATGGGAGGAGGTGCAGCAACTGATGAATATGGAACAAGCACCGCCAGCAAGGGAGGATGTAAAAGAAATGATGAATAAGGAACGAGCACCACCAACATGGGAGGAGGTACAGGAACTGATGAATAAGGAACAACCACCGCCAGCAAAGGAGGAGGTACAGGAAATAATGAATAAGGAACAACCACCTCCAGCAAAGGAGGAGGTACAGGAAATGATGAATAAGTAACAAGCACTGCCAACATGGGAGGAGATACAGGAACTGATGCATAAGGAACAACCACCGCCAGCAAAGGAGGAGGTACAGGAAATAATGAATAAGGAATGAGCACCACCAACATGGGAGGAGGTTCAGCAACTGATGAATAAGGAACAAGCACAGCCAGCATGGGAGGAGGTACAGGAACTGAGGAGGTACAGGAACTCATGAATAAAGAACAAGAACCACCAACATGGGAGGAGGTACAGCAACTCATGAATAAAGAACAAGAACCACCAACATGGGAGGAGGTACAGGAACTGATAAATCAGGAACGAGCACAGCCAACATGGGAGGAGGTACAGGAACTGATGAATAAGGAACAAGAACCACCAACATGGGAGGAGGTACAGGAACTGATGAATAAAGAACAAGAACCACCAACATGGGAGGAGGTACAGGAACTGATCAGTAAGGAACGAGCACCGCCAGCAAGGGAGAAGAGACAGGAACTCATAAATAAAGAATGAGCATGAGCAAAATGGGAGGAGGTGCAGCAACTGATGAATATGGAACAAGCACCGCCAGCAAGGGAGGATGTAAAAGAAATGATGAATAAGGAACGAGCACCACCAACATGGGAGGAGGTACAGGAACTGATGAATAAGGAACAAGCACAGCCAACATGGGAGGAGGTACAGGAACTGATGAATAAGGAACAACCACCGCCAGCAAGGGAGGAGGTACAGGAACTGATGAATAAGGAACAAGCACAGCCAACATGGGAGGAGGTACAGGAACTGAGGAGGTACAGGAACTCATGAATAAAGAACAAGAACCACCAACATGGGAGGAGGTACAGGAACTCATGAATAAAGAACAAGAACCACCAACATGGGAGGAGTTACAGGAACTGATGAATAAGGAACAAGAACCACCCACATGGGAGGAGGTACAGGAACTGATAAATAAGGTAAGAGCACTGCAAACAGGGAAGGAGGTACAGGAACTGATGCATAAGGAATGAGCACCGCCAGCAAGGGAAGATGTACAAGAAATGATGAATAAGGAAACAGCACCACCAACATGAGATGAGGTACAGGAACTGATGAATAAGGAACAAGCACTGCCATCATGTGAGGAGGTACAGGAACTGATGAATTAGGAACAACCACTGCCAGCAAGGGAGGAGGTACAGAAAATGATGAATAATGAAAGAGCACCACCAACATGGAAGGAGGTACAGGAACGGATGAATAAGGAACAACCACCGCCAGCAAGGGAGGAGGTACAGAAAATGATGAATAATGAAAGAGCACCACCAACATGGAAGGAGGTACAGGAACTGATGAATAAGGAACAAGCACTGCCATCATGTGAGGAGGTACAGGAACTGATGAATAAGGAACAACCACCGCCAGCAAGGGAGGAGGTACAGCAACTGATGAATAAGGAACAAGCACAGCCAACATGGGAGGAGGTACAGCAACTGATGAATAAGGAACAACCACCGCCAGCAAAGGAGGAGGTACAGCAACTGATGAATAAGGAACAAGCACAGCCAACATGGGAGGAGGTACAGGAACTGAGGAGGTACAGGAACTCATGAATAAAGAACAAGAACCACCAACATGGGAGGAGGTACAGGAACTCATGAATAAAGAACAAGAACCACCAACATGGGAGGAGTTACAGGAACTGATGAATAAGGAACAAGAACCACCCACATGGGAGGAGGTACAGGAACTGATAAATAAGGTAAGAGCACTGCAAACAGGGAAGGAGGTACAGGAACTGATGCATAAGGAATGAGCACCGCCAGCAAGGGAAGATGTACAAGAAATGATGAATAAGGAAACAGCACCACCAACATGAGATGAGGTACAGGAACTGATGAATAAGGAACAAGCACTGCCATCATGTGAGGAGGTACAGGAACTGATGAATTAGGAACAACCACTGCCAGCAAGGGAGGAGGTACAGAAAATGATGAATAATGAAAGAGCACCACCAACATGGAAGGAGGTACAGGAACGGATGAATAAGGAACAACCACCGCCAGCAAGGGAGGAGGTACAGAAAATGATGAATAATGAAAGAGCACCACCAACATGGAAGGAGGTACAGGAACTGATGAATAAGGAACAAGCACTGCCATCATGTGAGGAGGTACAGGAACTGATGAATAAGGAACAACCACCGCCAGCAAGGGTGGAGGTACAGGAACTGATGAATAAGGTAAGAGCACCACCAACATGGGAGGAGGTGCAGGAACTGATGAATAAGGAACAACCACCGCCAGCAAGGGAGGAGGTACAGGAAATGATGAATATGGAATAAGCACCACCAACATGGGAAGACATACAGGAACTGATGAAAAAGAACCGGCAACATGGGAGGAGGTACAGGAACTCATGAATAAAGAACAAGAACCACCAACACGGGAGGAGGTACAGGAACTGATAAATGAGGAATGAGCACCGCCAACATGGGAGGAGGTACAGGAACTGATGAATAAAGAACAAGAACCACCAACATGGGAGGAGGTACAGGAACTGATGAATAAAGAACAAGAACCACCAACATGGGAGGAGGTACAGGAACTGATGAATAAGGAACAAGAACCACCCACATGGGAGGAGGTACAGGAACTGATCAGTAAGGAACGAGCACCGCCAGCAAGGGAGAAGAGACAGGAACTCATAAATAAAGAATGAGCATGAGCAAAATGGGAGGAGGTACAGGAACTGATGAATAAGGAACAACCACCGCCAGCAAAGGAGGAGGTACAGGAAATGATGAATAAGGAATGAGCACCACCAACATGGGAAGACATACAGGAACTGATGAATAAGTAACAAGCACTGCCAACATGGGAGGAGATACAGGAACTGATGAATAAGGAATGAGCACTGCCAACATGGGAAGACATACAGGAACTGATGAATAAGAACTGGCAACATTGGAGGAGGTACAGGAACTCATGAATAAAGAACAAGAACCACCAACACGGGAGGAGGTACAGGAACTGATAAATAAGGTAAGAGCACTGCAAACAGGGAAGGAGGTACAGGAACTGATGCATAAGGAATGAGCACCACCAGCAAGGGAAGATGTACAAGAAATGATGAATAAGGAAACAGCACCACCAACATGAGATGAGGTACAGGAACTGATGAATAAGGAACAAGCACTGCCATCATGTGAGGAGGTACAGGAACTGATGAATTAGGAACAACCACCGCCAGCAAGGGAGGAGGTACAGAAAATGATGAATAATGAAAGAGCACCACCAACATGGAAGGAGGTACAGGAACGGATGAATAAGGAACAAGCACTGCCATCATGTGAGGAGATAAAGGAACTGATGAATAAGGAACGAGCACCATAAACATGTGAGGAGGTACAGAAACTGATGAATAATGAATGAGCAGCACCAACATGGGAGGAGATACAGGAACTGATGAATAAGGAATGAGTATCAACAACATGGGAGGAGGCACAGGAACTGACGAATAAGGAACGAGTACTGCCAACATGGGAGGAGGTACAGAAACTGATGAATAAGGAACAAGCACAGCCAACATGAGAGGAGTTACATGAACTAATGAATAAGGAACAAGCACCAACAACATAGGAGGAGGTACAAGAACAGATGAATAAGGAACAAACACTGCCAACACTGGGGGAGTTACAGGAACTGATGAATAAGGAACGATCACCAACATGGGAGGAGGGACAGGAACTGATGAATAAGGAACAAGCACCATCAACATGGGAGGAGGTACAAGAACAGATGAATAAGGAACAAACACTGCCAACACTGGGGGAGTTACAGGAACTGATGAATAAGGAACGAGTATCACCAACATGGGAGGAGAGACAGGAACTGATGAATAAGGAACAAGCACTGCCAACATGGGAGGATGTGCAGGAACTGATGAATAAGGAATGAGCACCATAAACATGTGAGGAGGTACAGGAACTGATAAATAAGGTAAGAACACTGCAAACATGGAAGGAGGTACAGGAACTGATGAATAAGAAATGAGCACCACCAGCAAGGGAAGATGTACAAGAAATGATGAATAAGGAAAGAGTATCACCAACATGGGAGGAGGCACATGAAGTGATGAATAAAGAACAAGCACCACCAACATGGGAAGAGATACAGGAACTGATGAAAAAGGAATGAGCATCGCCACATGGGAGGAGGTACAGGAACTGATGAATAAGGAATGAGCACCATAAACATGTGAGGAGGTACAGGAACTGATAAATAAGGTAAGAACACTGCAAACATGGAAGGAGGTACAGGAACTGATGCATAAGGAATGAGCACCGCCAGCAAGGGAGGATGTACAAGAAATGATGAATAAGGAAAGAGTATCACCAACATTGGAGGAGGCACATGAAGTGATGAATAAAGAACAAGCACCACCAACATGGGAAGAGATACAGGAACTGATGAAAAAGGAATGAGCATCGCCACATGGGAGGACGTACAGGAACTGATGAATAAGAACCGGAGGGTCTAATATGTTTAAAAAGGCCATTATTCTCATTCCTGTGACTAATATCATACATGTGCTGGGATACCTTTTGTCGTAATGCCCTTTTTGTTTTACCCACATAATACCCTTCACAGGAATCATAGACTGCTACATAGACTACTCCTTTAGAATAACATTAATATTTTTTGATAAGTTTGATACTACCAAAACTCTTAATTAAAGTTTGTCTTTATCAACCATGTACGGGCACTGTGGGCATCTACCACATTTAAAACAACCTCCTTGTGTTGATTTCTTCATCTTTCTTTCCGACATTCCCTTCAATGACAAAGACTGGACTAGACAGTCAAGAGGAGAAGGCAAACACCACACCGCACTCATCACATAGTCCATCAAAACCAGCATCACCCAAAACCACATGTAGTAACACAAAACACACACCTACATTCGTGGAGGCTCTCAATAAAAATCTGCCCAAACAACAGAGACCTCCAAAGCTGAAATGCAAGAAACCACCACCCCCCAACACTACCTGAATGACACATATCCCACAAAATCAGTGTGCCACTCAACCTCAGCCCATAAGGCAAAACAAAATACCCAACACACTAGTTATAGCCAACTCTATAGTCAGACACACTGACATCCCTCTCACCAGGCTAAACCAGGAGAAAGTTCCTGTCAGCTGTCTGTTGGGTGCCAGGATCTGCCATATAATGCACGCACTCAGGTCACTCCATAACAAGTACAAATATGACTCTGTCATTGTCCATGTTGGAGTGAATGATCTGAGACGTACCTCCCTGGACTACATGAAAAGAGACATGGAGGAGCTCTCTGACCATATGGCTCAGGCAGGTATAACACTAGCCCTGAGAAGCATCCTGCTATCGCCCAGAATGATACCACAGTACAAGGACAAAATGATTGACTTCAACAATTGGCTGAGCTTCTGGTGTCATTCTAAGGGATCCAGTATCTGTCTGCCTGGGGCGACATGATCAACAGACTACGATGCTTTGCCAGAGATGGCCTGCACCTGTCGCCTCTGGGATTCCAGATACTGGCTAAGGCTCTTGCCACCCCTATAGTGCCTTTTTAGGCAAGGCTCAAACATCAAACACACCGCCATAGTAGATACAAATAAGTGAAAGCTAAGGGTAATGCTACTCAATGCTAGAAGTCTAAACCTCAAAATGCACTCACTCGAGGCACTCCTTAAGATGGAGAACATTGACATCTGTGCAGTGACAGAGACCTGGTTTAAGACTCCAGAGAGCACCCCTGCATTACCAGGCTACAATTCTTACCACACCTTTCGGCCACCTAACCTGGACCAAAACACTAAAGGAGGAGTTGTGTCCATATTCATGAAGGATATACACACCTCAATGCTAGTTGCTCAACATAATGCATCTGAAATTATCCAAGTACAATTAACACTGGGCAAGACTGTGATTCAGGTTGTAGCTTTTTACAGATCCCGCGCCATGCCCCAGGACACCCACTCCATGTTTCTCAATATACTGGATAATATTAAGGTACAGCCCAATACCCTAATATTGGAAGATTTCAACTACCCCACCAGAAAACTAATCATGTACTAACTCATTTGCTCAACGCTTTCTGGAATTCATCAATTCCAATGCCCTGGATCAGCTTGTCCATACCCCCACCAGGGGCAGCAACATCCTGGACTTGGTCATTACCAATATGGGTAGCAGATGCTCCATGCCAGAGGTCAACTCCTTGCTGGTCAGATCGGACCACAAGCTAATTACCCTAGACATCCATATCCCACCCCCATTCCCCATTAAGGAAACCACCATAAAAAACTTCTCCAAAGCCAACTTCATGTTTCTTAACACAGAAGTGGCTAACTTCACGACACCCATACAGATGGAAAATAGAGGCACAACTGCTGAATCATATACAAATTCACTGTATAAGTACATACACGAGTGCATGGACTGTGCCATCCCCAACAGAACCAAGATGCTACCCTCCAAAAAAAGGAAGCCAATCTGGTGGTCCCCTGCCATAAACAAACTCTACAACAGAAGGAAGAAACTGTTGCAAAAAAGAGTAAAATCCCATGATTGCAGGAGCTCCCTGGTCAGCCTTAGTAAGAAACTGAGATCCCTCATAAAATCCTCCAAAACTAGTTATGAAAAGATTGTAAAGAGAACCACAAACCATTCTACAGCTATGTCAAGAATCTCAATGGCAACACTCAGATCTGCTCTGAGCTACAGCACAATGGCACTAAATTTACTGAACCAACTTATATTGCCAACATCCTGGCAGACAGGTTCAGTGCAAACTTAACCCCCAAAGGGCCCATCTCCATATCAGAAGATTGCAATGCCCCTGTAATCACGGACGCACAAGTAAAGACCGCACTATCCAAAGCCAAGAACACAGCATCCATGGGAACATACAACATCCCAGGCTGCGTTCCGCATGAACTACAGAATGAACTGGCACCCCATCTAAGTACCATGTTCAACCATAGCCTCACTTCAGGCTTTGTGCCTATGGAATGGTGCACAGTGACGGTTATCCCACTCAATAAAGGGGTACCAACACTGACCCCGGGAACTACCGCCCCATTAGCCTGATGAGCCTGGTCTGCAAGGCCATGGAATGCATCATCCTGGAGCTTATAAACAAAGACATATGTAACCTCCAAACTCTGGACCCCACTCAGTTTAGGTTTGTAAACAGTAGATCATGCCTCCTAAACCTGACTGACCTCTTTGAAGCAGTCACCAGAGCCATAGACAAGGGTAAGGTGGTGCACACAGCCTATCTTGACCTCACTAAGGCTTTCAACACCATCCCCCACTCTGGTATTATAGATAAACTCACTGGACTGGGCATAAATCCCTATGTCACAAGATGGGTGGCCAACTGGCTCACTGACAGAAGCCACACAGTGAAAGTAGCCGACTCCAAATCTGACTTCAGACCAGTGACAAGCAGAGTACCACAGGGTTCAGCCCTGAGTCCTCTCCTGTTCAGTATCTACTTCTCAGAAGTTCAGGTTAATACAGCTGGTCTCTGGCTAATGAAGTTTGCAGATGACTGCAAACTATGAGCTATAATAGATTTGCCTAACGATGTGGACATTCTACAAAGAGGCCTCACTTGGACTGATACTTGGTGTCAAAGTCATGGCCTAAAGCTCAATGTCAAGAAGTGCATTGTCATCCCCTTTGGGAAAAACACCGTACCCATGAATTACCACATAAGCAGTAGCCTACTAAACACCAAAAGTGTGATAAGAGACATTGGGACACAAGTGGACAGTAGCCTCTCCTTTGATAATCATGTCGTAAAAGTAGTCAGGAAATCCTTCTACGTGGCACACCTCATCAGAAAGGGGTTCTCCTCCAGAAAAAGAGAGATCATTGTTCCTGTCTACTCATCCATCATCAAACCCATTATAGAGTACAATGCCCCATTTGGCATGTACCTCACAAGACATCTACAACAACTTGAAAGGACACAGAAATACCTCACTAAGAGGACTACTGGCCTCAGGCAGATGCCATACGGAGACAGTCTCAAAAAACTCCAGCTCTACGCTGTCGGATATTGCCTACTCAGAGGCGACCTCTTCCTAACATACAAAGGCATGTCTAACCCAGATCTGATGGACATGCTACACTTAAAGAAATCCCAATCTCTCCAGGCCACACACTCCAGGGACCTAAACCTTGTCACCACAATAAACAGAATATGCTGGAGGGATAGATTCCTGTCCCAGAGACTTCCCATGCTCTGGAACAGACTACCCATTCATGTCAAGCAAAGCTCCTCATTAGCCCTCTTTAAGATAAATCTTGACAGTTGGATGGGAAACAGGAAATTCACCCCGGGGATCACTTCTGTGACTCTGCTCGACAGGGGCACAGGAAAATAATTTTCTTGGGTGGTGAAAGCCAGGGAACCTTTTTGGCTAGGCTTATATAGGTCCTAGGGCTGATAGCCTAGTACTTATCTATGAACCTATGAGGTTTCCTTTTTATAAACAACTACTGATTTGTCTCCCACTATTAAGTTAATTTCAGCGTCCATACTAAATAGTCTCCAAAATTTCAAAATGACATTCCTGATGTTATAAAAATCAATACTATAAGGTAAAATAAGGGCTCTACCATAATTATTCTCTCTATTCGATTACATTCCATCCATAGCCCCAAAGCCACTGGATAGGAGGGCATGAAATATATGATCCTCTCTTTTTCTTATGACTTTGTCAGCAATATTTTCCACAAAGATGTCAGGGTACCCCCTCTTACCCAACATAGCTTTCAATATTGTACATTCTTCCAAAAAAACTTTCTTCTCAGAAATCATTCTTGCTAACCTGACATACTGCCCCTTTACTAGGGCTTTCTTTTGATGAATAGGATGCCAACTATGGAAATACAGAAGTGAATTTGAATAGGTGGGCTTCCTATATAGGTGAAAGATAAAGTTTTTTTTTTTTTTTTTATCATAATCCTTTTTAATGGTCACATCAAGATAGTTAAGTCTATCATTGTCCCTGGTCATAGTAGACCTTAAAAAAGAGGTTGTCTCATTAATGTAAGTAAAAAACCTCTGCAAACTTTCCTCCCCATCTTTCCAAAAAAGAACCAGATCATATAGGTAGTGTCCATATAGGGCCCAGGAATCCTTAAATGGTGAATTCAGAATAAACGGATCTTCCCATTGGGATAACACAATGTTTGCAAGTACAGGGGCACAACAGGCCCCCATTGCTACACCCTGTCTCTGTTTAAATAGATGCTCCCCGAAACTAAGAAAGTTATTCTCAAGCACAAGTTCCATATATGTTTGGTTAGTTAAAATGGTATTGTGGTTCATACTGGTATTTGTACATAAATGGTCATAAAACCATTCAATGCCTTGTTCATGGGGTATAACCGAATATAGGTCACAAATATCAGTTGTAACCATTAACAGACTATCATCATATATTTCAGGCTTGATCTTACCTAAAAAATCTCATGAGTCTTTAAATAGGGTAAGTGGATGGTCCAGAACATGTTTGACCTTATTATCTATGAACTTTGTCAAACAAAAAGTCTTAGAGGCCTTTGCATCTATGATGGGATGTAAGGGTGGGTTGGAAAAGGACTTGTGGATCTTAGGGATCCCGAAAATTGTAGGGATCCGAGGATGTAGTGTTTCTAAAAATTCACATTCTTCAAGCTTAATTTGCCCATTTAACAAAAGTTCGTTGACAGTGAGATCTATATTTCTATAGGTAATATTCAATTCATTACGAGAAACCTCCACATAAGTCTCACTATGTAGCATATCAAACATCTGCTAACATAGTTGTTATGATCCATTACTACAAGCCCACCACCCTTGTTGGCTTCATGACCCTGATGTCATTATTATCCAAAATGTCATGGAATAATCTTATTTCCTCTACAATTAAATTAGATGTTTGTGACAAATTACTGTGAGATATTAAATCCCTGATTTCTTTATCACACAACACCTCAAATAGTTGAGCCATGGGATGTGGGGGGGAATAAAGGTACTGGGTCTGTGCAGCTGACGATTAGGTGCCATCGTATTGTTACTAGAAGAAAAATGTAAAGCTAGGTTTAACTTCCTAATAAACATTTTCAGCTGTACAGTAGTATCTACCACATTGGCTTTCCTTGCTGGTATGAAATTCAGACCTTTTGCAAACAAATCAGCCCAGTCAGTACTGACCATTACCTGACTTAAATTGTAAATGTTAAAATCCCCCCCCATATTTTTTACAATAGAACATTCAACATTTTCAGACACCACATCTTCAATATCAAACATTACCTCTGACAAGGTCCTTGTCTCCCTCTCTCCTCTCTTTCCCTCTCTGCTGTCCCTGATGGAAATCCTGACCATATCTCCAATACCCTTGTCCCCCATTCCTCTGGTTCATTAATCATTGTGACCTCCTCAAAGGTGGGGACCATAAAGGGTCTTCCATTTCAGTATGGTTGTTATTAGTGTCACCAGTAACTATGTTCTCTACATTGTTATTAGTGTTATTATAATATCTAGTTTGTTGACCTAATAGGGGATTAGGATATGCCTTCCTAACTTCGTAATCAAGCTTGTCCCCATACAATTTTCTTTCTTTTCTGTTTTTCAGTTCAACCAGGTCATTATCAACAGTCTTAAACACATTAAAAAACTCAGTTTTCTTATGTTCAAACAATAAATCATTTTTAATGCTCAAATCTAACTTGTTGATATCACTAATTAATATAGACATTTTCCTATTATTATCAGCCATAAGCAATTCCAAAAGTTCACAACCTTGCCTGTTAAAAAGTTTAAGTAAGTCCTGGTGCAACTGTGAGTTCTTAATAAGTCCTGCAGGATACCTCCACATACGAAGATCTTTAAGGACATGTTCCCACTTCAGACATTCATTAAAATAGTTGTTTCCTAGTTGTAGCTTCTTGTAACTGAAAATAAGGTCTTTAAACGACCAAATCCGTTGATCCAAAGTCCCCTTGGTACTACACGCGTTTGAATTGTTGTTAATCAAATTCATGTCCTAAATTATTGAGTGTATTTTTAACTTCAGGGGAGGGAGATGCTGTCATTTTTTAACCAATGAGAATCTCAGGCTATGTATTTAAGATGGACTAATTGTAATGGATGTTATTCTGAAGAAGTCTGTGACAAAGATGAAAGCACTAAATACAGTTGTTAAAACTATTGTGGAATGGTGGTACTGGAGCGCCTGTGGTTCCCTGCATCATTTACTGGTTTGGTTTGTGTATTTTTGTGGTTTTCTAAGTTTGCAGAAAAACAGATTACATAACTAGGCTCAGTTGCTCAGTAGCTAAGTACTCAGTACTTAAAATTGTGCAGTATATGCTATTTTTATGTAAAAGGAAGGTTATGCTTTGCCTACAGGGCCTTTATCTGTGAAGTACTAAGACTAACCCTGGGATGAGAGCTATATATTTTCTAAAAAAAAAAAAACACTACAGATAATGCTTTTCTGTTAGACATTTCACCAATTAGATCACATTTGCATAAACAAAAATGTTTGTATTACGATTTATTCCATCTCTTTGAAATTGTCTTCCACTATACATTAGGAAGTTGCCTACCATGACATTTTAAAAAAAAGAATTAGATTTCTGGGTTGGTGTAAGAGCATATGATTCAAGGGTATTAGAGTCTGTGTTCCATGATGACCTGTGGACCTAAATACAGGGTCATACATACCTGTAAACCTATGAACTCCAAGATGGAACAGAAATAATCCAAGTATTTATTTTAAGGTTACTGACTAAAGCTGAACATAACTATGTTTAGATAAAAAAAAGTGTCACTACCTGATTTGGCAACTTAAGAAATTCAACCATTATCTATATGGAAGAAGATTTACACCATAGTCAAATGATCACCAGCCATTGCTGCCTGTTTTCAGTCAATACAAGGGGTATCAGCGATAGCTACAGATGAGTTAAAAGGATGATCTCTGCTCCTAGTAGGCCACTTATATGATACTGAGGATAAGAAAATAAAGCAACAAAGTAAAGTCAGCAGGCTGTCATAATAAATAATGAAGATCAGCTGGTTCCCATGGATGTGAACTGTGTTATTTATGTTTAACCATTACAAGTGCTGCTATGTAAGCAGAAACCTGGAATGTTGTCATGTGTATATGACTTACCTGCAAAAGGATGGTAAAATGGGCTAATGATAACTTGTTACACTCATTTTCTGTTTGGAACAGTTTCTAACAGTCCAGGAATCCTGTTATCTATTCTGGTCCCAGAGCAGTAATTCTGGCTAAACTATATCCTAAAGTGCTGGATATTATAACATGAAGGACACTTAGGGATACCAAATTAAGTCCCTGGTCATAAGCATTTTGTGGTGGTGGAAACTAAAGGCAGAAAGAAATGTGCTGGAGGAGGTGTAGACTTTAATGAATGGGTAACAGGTAAAATCCAAGAGCTATTAAGGCAGATAGAAATGTTTCCTGACAGGCTAGCTCACACACTGGATACAATGAAGATGGACTCTGAAAATATAGTGGAAATAAAGTAGACAGATGTGAGGGAAAAGTGATAAAATTATTTCAAAGGATTGGAATCATTTAAAATGTTGCAGAGGAAGGGTTTACAGATCAAAAGGAAGAACAGCTGCAGAATGAAAAGAGGAAATTAGTGACTATCTGGATAATATGTATGAGTTTAGGAAAATACCTGTTGCACATTTTTTTAGTAACAGAAAATAGAAAGAGCTGTAACAAAGCTCAGGGACTTTGTGATAAGAAAGTTAACTAGGAATCCTAAAAAGATAATGAAGATATTTCTGCATTATTATGAAAATCTACATAGAACCAAGGAGTGGGGGAATCAGGAAGAGATACAATTGGAAGCATTTTTGGAAACCCTAGCTATTTTAAAGCTGGACAAAGAGGAAGCTAAGTAATTAATAATCAGGCTAGATGAATAAGTTATTAAAAAAACTGTCATGTATAGCCAAGCAACAGGGAAATCTGCAGGGATGGATGGAATTCCTGTAGAAATCTAGAAGTTGGGAGGAAGTAGGCTGATGAATATTTGGAAGGCACTGTTTAATAATGCTTTGAAGGGGAAATACCTGCATTGAGGCAGTAGACAGTGGTTGTAGTATTAAGAAAGGAGGGCAAGGTTCCTTAAGACCCTTCCTCATGTAGACCAATTTAAATTCTAAACCACTGTTGCAATGTGTATGTCTGTATTAGCTAATAGAATGGCAAAAATGTTTCCAAACCTGATAGATATGGATCAGGGAGGCAAACCTTTCATAGCATTAATGGAACAGTGATTACTCAGAGGGAAGCAGAATATAAAAAACTCCATTACTGTTGATTAGTATGCATGCAGACAAAATATATGTTAGGATTTGTTGGGAATTAATGAGCAGGGTAATGTTATCATTTACATTACCAAATAGTATAATGACGTTAGTAAGGAGAATATATGATGGATCACAGGAAAAATAAAGATGGGAGGCTTCCTCTTGTATTACTTGAGCTTAAATAGAGGGACACAGCAGAGCTGTCCTTTTTCCATTCTCATACTTCTTATAAACTTGGAGTCATTAGCTAAAAAGACAAAGGATTCCCAATTCCAGGGATATAATTGGTGTGGTAATCAAGAAAAATATCTCTATTTGTGGATATTATTTTGTACCTAACAAATCCTGAATATGACATCACTGGAGATTATTAACTAGAGCTTCTATTAGGGTGCTGTTTATTTTTTCATTATATAAATTGCATATTATATAGTAAAGCGGTTTGCATAGTATGGAGTGGGGGGCATTTTAAATGTGGGGTTGAGGTTGAGTCTTTTCAATGATTGTTGCATGTGATAAAAATGTTAAAGTAAACAAGTATCTTTTTAGTTCTATGAAATATAGGCATTACAATATAAAAACAGAAAAAAAGCTAGACAAAGGCAAGTTTAAGTTAATATGCTCTAATCTTGGGCTGCTGGGGTAGTTCTGGGGTGTAAAACTGCACTGAATATATTATATGCAGATATGAGATTTTTCCCCTTATTTTTCTATAGTTGAATGTCTGAATTAATGCTCCTCAATTAATCAAAAAAATGTTTGTGTAAGCAAGTAAGCTTGAAAAATAAGACAAAATGTTGAATGTCATGATAAGTGCTATGTTTCTTGTATATGCAATGGTATTAGCTTTTTTCTTTAGTAAATGTTCAGTGCGAGTCAAGAAGTCTGCCTCTGAAGGCAGCTGGACATTTTGTTCTGGGTTTTGAGTGGAATTGACAAGGACTGCTCTGGGCATCTGTGGAGCTGTTAGATGTTTTCTTTTCTCATTGCTATGTTTCTCAGAGAAAAGTTGTCTACAGGTATAAGCAATTAATCTTGAGAGTTATGAGCATTGATTGCTGAGAGAAATGTAAAACTTAAAGGTACAAGGGCAAGCAGTTCATTAAAAATTTAAGTTTCGAAGTTAATATGAGAGAGCAGTTTCCCTTGAAGCCTTAATACTTCAATGCATTTAATAGAACAGTCTATAATTTTGTTTTATTTAAAGATAGCCAGTGCACTTTTTCTTAATGCTAAGAGTTAATCTAAAGGCACGCAAGCTGTTTTTCTCATCTGGGAGGGGAATAGCAATAAGAAAAGAGGTGACAGTAATCAGTGTAAGTGGGAACACAGGCTATAACATGTGCTTTAGCATGGATAACCTTAATTTTAGATTAGGTAATGCCTGTGGGTACAGCTGTCAATTTGGGGCAATTATTCCTATCTTTCCTATTATTCCTAATATCCTATTTTTTGAAGGTGCACATAGTTTTGTGTGTTTGTTCTAGGTTAATAGGTCATGGGGTGTTTTGAAAATGTATTTAGTGTTTTGTTTGATGATTTTCATTACAACAAAAAGTCTTGAAAAATAAGATAAAGATTCAAAAGGAGATGACAAGAAACAACAGTATAAAAGTCAACCTGCCAAACAGTGTGTACATGTAATACAAAAGTTGGAAATACACATTCAAAAAGCTGTCATATATAATAGGTATATATAATAGGTGAAAACAGTTAACTTCTTATCATAATGGATACTGTATCCATATTATTTTAGAATGAAAATGTCCTTACATGTATATTATATATTATATTAAGAAATGCAAATAACAAATAACAGTGATGCATGAGACACATTTGGAAAGAAATCAGCATGTGAATTTAAGAAAGAAAGGATTTCAGGATGGATATTCAGCAGACTATCAGGGAGAAAGGAAAAGGGGAATAATTATACAAATTGCTAGAGGAGCTCCAGTACTGATAGAAGAGGGAAAATATAATAATAGTAGATTTGTGGTAGTAAGGGGGCTACTGACAAGGGAGGAGGATTACACTGGCATAGATTTATATTCAGTAAACAACTGCTATTATGGAACTTAAGAAATTTTGGGGAGAAATAATCAGCTTTCAACAGGAAATATTGCTTATAGGTGGAAGATAGAATTTGATTTGCAACAGTGAGGATGTATCTGGGACATAGAATGGAAAATATAACAAAAGAGCATAGATTTCTGAAAATATTTCTGAAGATATTTGGAATGGAAAATATGAATTCAGTAGTAGGAACTCAGAGATAATTTACACTTTATTTCCCAAGGTACAATAACTGGGCTAGACTAGATAGAAATTATATTTAATGTGAATATGTACATTTAATTTTAAGCTTTAACACACATCCAATAACTATTTCAGATCACGCACCAATAAAAGCTAGGATAAAAATGCAGGGTAATGAAGTAAAAATGAGAAACTGGAGCTTTCCCACGTATCTATTAAAAAGAGAGGAATTTAAGGAATGGTTAGTAGAAATTCTTCGAGAGTTATTAGGGAAGATAGAACTTACTATGGAAATTATAGCTAGTGAGTGGGATAAAATGAAAATGGAGTTTAAAAACAGGGCAGAATAAAAGAAAAAGAGATATGGTTAAGAAGTAATATGACTTATTTATAGGGGCTGACAAAGGTTAAAGTATTACAGAATAAGGGGAATCTCACAGAACAAGAAGTAGCACAACTGCAGAGTGCGAAAGAGAAAATAAGGGAGTATCTGGATAATATACCTGAGTTTAGAAAGATTGCTGTTAAGCAACTGTTTTTGATAGCAACTCTAGAGCCAACAACTTTTAACAAAATGACTTAGGTGACAGAAAGTAGAAAGGGTTGTCACCAATCTTAGGAAGCCTATAACAAGAAAAATAAGTAGAGATCCTGCAGAGGTATTAGAGATATTTCAGAAATTTGATAATTTGTATATAGCAGATAAATGTGGAAATCAAGAAAGAGCACAAATGGAAATACTTATGGAAGACTTAAGTATGCCAAGGCTAGAGATAGGTAAGGCTCAACAATTAACAGTTAATTTAGGTGGAGATGAGATAAAAACGGTGGTGTATAATCAATTTGCAGGGAAGTATCCAGGAATAGAATGTATTCTTGTGGAAGTTTGGATGTTAGGAGGGAAGAAAATGATAAAGATCTGGAAGGTTTTGTTTAACAGTATTTTAAAACAAGGGGAAGCAACAACATCTTGGAAGAAAGCTGTGGTGGTTATAAAAACCTAAATACGATAAAGACCCATCAGCTCCAGCTTCATATAGACCCATTTCATATAAGTCCATTTTTATTTATCTGTGCAATATATACTTACATATATTCCAAGTAAGTGCCATATTTATTTATTATATCCATAGTGAGTATTATTTAACTCACTCAAGTGCAGTAACAGACAAATAACTTAGGCATTTCAATCTGTAGTGTGTTTTGTTTTACTTTAAATAGAGTAGTTAATTTAACTCAGGGGAGGGTATTCTTTTCGTATATGAGTGTTGGTAATTGTCTCTGCTCTTTCTTGTGTGTATTGGGAGTAGTGTTGTATTTGTTAGTTATGTTTATTCCTCTACTTGTATGTGTTGTTTCACTTTCCTTTGTAATCTCAAGAATTCAGCTGATGCACAAAATTTTGTTTAGGCTACACGTGTAGCTTTAAATGACAATAAAGTTTACTTTGACTTTGACTTCAATTTTAAACTGTGATTATAAAGTGTTTATGTCTATACTAGCTAAAAGAATGTCAAATGTGTTACCAAAATTGATAGATATGGATTAACATGGTTTTGTGGAGGGAAGACAAACTTTTGACAACATTAATACAACAATGACGATCCAGAGGGAAGCAGAATGTAAGAAAATACTGCTATTACTGGTGGCTATTGATAGAAGAAAAGCATTCAGCAGTGTAAGCTGAGATTTTATGAGTAGGGTAATGGAACCATTTGCATTCTCTGAAAAATAATATGTTTAATTAGGAGAATATATGAAGGATCAGAGGCAAAAATTAACGTGTGAGGGTTCCTGTCTGATAAGTTGCGTCTGAACAGAGGAACCAGGTAGAGGTGTCCTCTTTGGTTCTGTATCACTTTATTGAAGACCCAATTTAGTGAATCACTATTTGTCAAACCCAGTTAATCGAAAGATAAATTCGCCAAAGGATCTTTTCAGCAAATTTTTTCCCCTGGTAAAGAAACTAGTCGGCCACCTACCAACCATCACAAAAACTGCAAAATTTAAAACCCAGCAAAGTGGGGGGGCTTTGCCCCCTCCCACAGCCCCCTAACTAAATATACCAACTCTGAGATTGCACTAGAGTGGAGAAAAGAACAAATTCCCAGTGTGGCCAACTACTTTCTTTCCCAGGGAAAAAATTTGTTAAAGAGATCCTTTGGTGAATTTAGCTTTCGATTAACTGGGTTCGACAAATAGGGATTCGCTAAATTGGGTCTTCGATAAAGTGATATAGGGCCGTCCTCTTTCTCCTTTGTTATTTGCTTTATATTTAAAGCCATTGGCAGAGAAAATAAGGGACTCAGAAATTCAAGGATATAATTGGTATGGTAATCAACAGAAGCATAGCAGGTTCAACCAGCACCCTGGGCCAGTACTATAAACCACTGTCCCCACCCCTCAGCTCTTCAAGTGAAGAGCAAAAAAAAAGCACTTCACTGTAATAAGCTGATCATTACATTGTAAGTAAAATTATTATAGTTAGCTCTATGTCCCACAGCTCTTTCATTGAAGAGCAAAATAAAAAAACAGGTATTCCTTCTACTGGGACACCAACAGGGTGGCCAGATGCATGGCACACATCCCCTCCCTCCTGTCCTAGACATTCACTTCCCATTTCTGTGTCTTACCTCAACCTTCCTTTAACATATTTTTTTAAATAATAATAATAATAATTTCTTCTTTTAAACTGTTTGCTACAAGCTGCTACAGTTTATACACTGACTGCATGTAGCTCTATGGCTCTCATATTTTAGTTTTAAAAAAATCTTCTGTTTCAACTGTAGCAAATTACTTGTTATAAATGTAGCAAACATTTGCTACAGTTTATACCCTGCCTGCATGAAGCACTTACAGCACTCAAGTTTTTAATTAAATTTTTTTTTTTCACTTTTAACTATAACAAACTGCTTGCTACAATTTAGCAAGTGGTTGCTACAGTTTAGACCACACACAGAGAGTGTTGCAGCACTCAGGTTTGACCACAAATACAATACCAGCTTTTAAAAGTCAGTATTGTGCTAAAGAGCTATCAGGATCAGCTGACTGCATCCTCCAACTCTTTGCACTCAGGGCAGTTGCCCATCTTGCCCCACCCTAGCTACACTACTGATAATCAAGAAAAGTTAACTTTATTTTGTACCTGATACATCCAGAAAGGATATCTCAGTGTTCTGGAACATTCTGAGACAGTTTCAAATGTTTTTGAAATATAAAATTAAAGAAGATAATACAAAGACTATAGATATAAATTATGTACCCACTCATGAATTGTTTCAGAAATACTCATATTTATGGGGACCAGATAAGATGAAGTATTTAGGAGTATTGATTAAAAAGGCTTTTGTTATACAAGCTAAGGATATGTGGGAAAAGACTAAAAGGATAATACAAAAACTGAGAAACTGGATGCTCTTGTTTATGGACACGATAGTAAAATAGAAGCAGTGAAAATGAGTTTAGTCCCTTTAATTTAATATATAGTTAAGGCATATTTTTAGCAACCAGTGGAGACGTTGTGGACAATAATTAATAAAGAGTTGAAGGAATATATCTGGGATGGGAAGAGGGCAAGAGTTAAATAGGGTAAGTTGATCCTTCCGATACAACAAGGTGGTTTTGGATTATTTGATTTGAAGGGATATTTTAGAGCTACATAGGTAAGGCTCACATGAATAACAGAAGCAGAAGGTTATAAATCAATGTGAAAAGGAGTTATTGTGTAAAAGGGAGATAATGTGAACAATTATGGTCGACGTTTAAAAGAAATACAATTTGGCTCTAAAAAGCATACAACTGTAATGGTTATTTGATAATCTGTAATCAAAAACAAATATTACAAATATGAATAACGTCTAAAATATATTTAATTATTTATTTATTATCTTTTGTTTACTGGGAAAGTCTGACTTGGGACAAAGACTCATTTACAGTGGATGCCCATGGAGAAAAGCTCCTTATAAAATACATATTTGAATGAACAACAATAAAAAATAAACATTTTAAGCATTTCTTTGCAAGTAGTATTGAGAGAAATAGTAAAAACATTTATCATACACTTTAGAAGTTATATTATTTTTACATAAGTCAAAGACATGTTGATGCGTAATAGTTGGAGATACAAGAGCAATGATAATCCACATAGGTTCAGTATATGTATAATGACATTAATAAGATAGGATATCACTAGAGCAGAAAATAGAAAACAGATGAGGAAGAGGAAGGGTATAAAAAGAGCTAATCAAGAAAAACATAATTAGAAAAAGTTCTTATAGTGGAGAGATTGAGATAACAGTAGATAGGTAAGATGATGAGGTGGGTATGGAGGGAGGGTTTACTATCAGTTTGTCGACTGTAACACAGTCGAATAGTCATGTTGTCAAACCGAAATGTCTGTTTGCACATCGACTAACGTAAATGTCGAACCAGATGTCCGAAAATGTCGATATCGACATTTTCGAACAAGAAGCAGACTCCCAGACTGTCTGCCTGTCAAAGTTGCCACACTACATTACATGTTTGCAGGGAGGTAAGCCCCCTGCACCCCCCCCCATGTGGGGGGCTGTGCCCCCACACCCCCCCTACTTTTGTATACAAACTCCGAGATCGCACTACAGTGAGGTTAAGGGTACATTTCCCGATCCCCACTATAGTGCGATCTGGCTTGGAATGTCAGAATTCACAACAGCGAATGCTGTATTGAATTCACTGATGTAAGTTCTGACATTTTTTGTGTCGATGTTTTGAGTCGATATACATCTCTCTCGACATTTTGTAAATCGCACAAGTTGCGATCGACAAATTGATAGTAAACCGGAGGGAGTATTAATAGAAGGGGATTAAGGGCATAAGTTAGTTGGAGGATCAGTAGTGGGGATGAAAGAGACAGAGATAAGAAAAGAGAAAGAATAAGGATGACTGATAGAGAGAGTGGGAATGGAAGAGAAACAGAAAGATGGGTTTAGACAGGATGGAAGCATAGGTATAGCCAGGAGAAAGTTAGGTGTTGTTTTAGGCTGTTTGAAATATGTGGTAATGTTGTTCTGTTTAATGGTGGGTGGGATGGGGTTCCATTGCTAAGCAAAATAAGTTGTGTAAAGTGAGTCACCTGAACTGTTATGAAACTTGGCCTTGGTCAGGAGACATTTGTTCTGTGAGTAGAGATTCCTAAGAAGGAATTTGTGTTTGAGGATGTTTATTAGTGATTGGCAGGTGTCGGGTTTGTGTATTATTTTCTGAACACTAAGCAGTTGGGTGTAGGTAAGGTAATTAGGTAGTCTGAGTCAGGTGTAGGTGCTTCAGTGGGAGGCAGCGGTGTGAATGGTTTGGTAAGCTGGATGCAGACGTAGCTGTATTATTGTAGCAAACTTCCTTTTTATTTTTAGGGTGGAGTGAAAGTAGTTCAGTATGGGTGCTGCACAGAGAAATGAAGGGAGACAATAAGATGTTGCTAAATAATTCTTAGTGTAGTTAGTGAGAAAGGGTTCGTTTCTGCAGGGGAAGCCCAACTTTTGTCAAGTTTTCTTGATGGCTTGAGTGATGTGTTGATCATATTTTAGGTTGTCATCAATTAAGACACCAAGAAGCTTTATGATGGAGACTGTTTCAATTGAGGCATTATATGATGTTGAAGGATTGTTTCTGTGCTGACAGAGATTTGGGTAAAAATTAATTTTTTTAACATTTAAAATTAGTTGGTAGTCATCTAGCTAGGCCTCAACTGAGGAAAAGCAGTCCTGGGCTGTCTTGTAGAACAGAAGTAGACTTGGTGCAGAGCATATGACATGACATCATCTGTGTATTGTGCTATGGAGGCTTCTTTGGTAGCTTTCTGAAGATTATTAGTGAACATGTTGAATTGTAAAGGTCCTAGACTAGATCTCTGAGGTACACCAACAGTGACAGACAGAAAGGTGGACAGATCTTGTTTCCATTTTACAGCCTGGGGTCTGTTGGTGAGATAGATGTGACACCATCTAAGGATAAATGAAAGAGTCCTAGGGAGAATAGTTCATGAAGGAGGCATTGATATGAAATTGTGTCAAATGCTTTTGACATATCTAGAAAAGGGAGGATATTAGGTTGCCGGTGTTTCTATTAGAGTTTATGATTTTGGTAAAACTAAGTAGAACGGTAGTGGTACTGTGGTGAGGTCAGAAACTATGCTGAGTGTTGGAGAGGAGATTGTTATTGTGAATATGGGGAAGGAAAGGGGATGGAATACATATTTTCTAATATTTTGGAGAGTGGAAGTACAATGCCTATAGGTTGGACAGGTTGATGCATGTGATGCCCCCCTTTATCTAAAGATATAATGTGGGATTTTTCCCAGATGTCAGGGTCATAGCTTGCTGTAACTGATTAGTTTATGAGTATAGATATAAGGTATGCTATATCATCTGTAGTGATTCTGAGATATTCTGGTGGCAGGATGTTAGCAGCAGGTGTAGAATTCTTTTAGTTTTAGGAGGTGTTTTTGATAGGAGAGGTAGAGACTGGTTAGAAGAAGAAAGGAGTTTTGTGGTGATTAGTACTGTTTGGGCTAGTGAGGCTGGTGGATGAGTGATTTGTTGTTAAATAGGGAGGAGACAGATTGTATGAAAAGTGTACTGAACTGAGTAGCTATACGGAATGATTTGTTGGTGGCAGTTGGTGAAGGAGTCATAGTTTATCCAAGGTGTAATAGTCTTTTGATTGTGTTCCAGAAAAGTTTATGGTTCTGTTGGTGGTTGTCTTGTACCTTGGAAAAGTATTTAGTTTTGTCTAATTTGAATTTTTCATTGTTTAGAAAGGTTCCAAAGGTGCCTAAAATATTGCCATTTTTGTGGTGTTTTGAAAGTAGCCCATACTTTCCAAGCTTTATCTCTATTTAGTATAAGTTGCCCGGTTTCTCTTGTGAGCCATCGGGTGGGGCAGGATTGGATTCATTTGATCTCATGGGAGCTAGTATGTTAAGGAATGTGTTGCTAAGTGAGTTATGGTGTCATCTAGGGGTAAGAATTTAAGAACATCCCAGTTATATCTGTTGTGGTAGCTAATGAAGCTATCATTATTGAAGGAGGAAAAGGAGAATGTATGCATATGATTATAGATTATGTAATAATATTGCATATTATTATAGATTATGTGTTTCTGTGCATGATTAGATCATCTCACTACAAAGGTCAGTTGATGGCCACTGATGGTGTTGGGTAGGCAGCCAGCAGTGTTAGCTTTGTTAGGGGTGCTGGTGAGGATCCTGCCTAATGTAGACTCCTTATTACCGCATTTGTCTATTTGAGTATTAATAGTGATAATTTGAGTGAAACCAGAGAGATTGATGGAGAGTATGGGACAGTCAGAGTTGATAAGTAGGTAGGCTATATTAACGTCACCTATGATGATAGTTTCCTTGTTGATATTATGAGAGATCTAATACAGGATTTCTTCTCATAGGATGTTGTTTCCTGGAGGGATATAGATGGTGGTGATGCAAATGCTCTTGTGTTTGTTGTTTTGCAGGAAAGAGATAATTATTTCAGCATGGGAAAGTTGGGGTGGGTGAGGGGGTAGGAAGTGATTTCATGGTATTTTTTATATATCATAGCCACATCACCAGCTTTCTTATACTGGCTGTCATTTCTAATCATGTTATAGCTGTGGGGCGACTATCTTGGTCTTTAGTACCTGGTTTTAGTAGACCTCTGTGGCTGTTAGTATGCCAAGGGTGTACAAGGCTATATAGGCATGTAGCTGTGGTAGTTTAGTATAGATGCTCCTAAGATTTAAGTTCATCAAAAGTAGACTATTACCAAGTGAAAGAGGTGTACTAGGGGTAGCTGAGGCAATAGTGTTGCAAGTATGTAGAGAGAGAGTCCATTATTAGGATGTATATAGCAATCAAAAGCAAGCTTAGAGGAGAGGCATGTCTTGTGGAATAATTTGTTATATTTAGTTTTCACCTTTAAATTATTTGTGTGTAATGTGGGTTATTCTTTGGTGCGTTTGTAATTAAAGAAAGTATGGGATGTAACAAAATATAGGCTAGGTGCTATAGAAGGGTGACAGGGAGATTATTTAGAATTATAGTGTAGCATTCTGGGGGTGGCAGTGATGTTGGGCAACAATGGAGTGTCATAAGATGTGGCATGGGCAAAATAGATAGTAGAAACAGAGATACTGAAAGAGCAGCACAATGCAATTATAGTAGAGAAAAACTAGGCCTGAACAATTTAATAGGATAGAATAAATTAAGGTATTGCTGTTTAAACTGAGGTGGGTAGATGGAATAAAAGGGGGAGTAGAAAAGGCAGAGTGAGCCAGGGAAAGACCAAAAGAAAGGCAGTGTGATATAGCTGTGTATAAAGAGCAAAAATAGGTATGGAGTGGGTGGATTTAGGGAAGTGTAAATGTAGTTGTAGTGGGGTGTGTGGGGATTAGAGGTAGGGTAGGGAAACAAAGTGAGTGAAGTGAGCCCAAGCTAGGCCCCTTAGGACCAATGCATGGCCAAAAACAATCTAATAGAGTTGACACTGCCAGAGTTTTCATGCAAGTAACTAAGGGTGCTTACTAATGTAAATGCAAAAGTAAATCTTAAACCATGTATTAAAAGTAGTAGACTAAAACAAAAGAGTAAAAGTACATAACAATAATAATAAAAATAATACAGCAAGTAGTTATCAGTGAAACTTTATAGCATGGAAAGGGGGAAAAACATAGAACTGCCTATACAGGAAAAGAAGGAGATTTGCAAAAGCAGTAGCCAGAAAGATCACTTAATGAAGTGCATTATGTCAGCAAGAGTATGCTGTAACTCATTATTTAGAGAGAGAAGGGAAGGGGAAAACGAAGGGGCAGTGAAGGCTATTTTTGATTCATCATCATCAATCCCCCTTTTTTCCCATTTTTCTATATGAGGTCAGGGTGTCATGTTAACTGTCACCATCTCTCTCGATTCAATGCTACACTCCTGCATTCTTCAATGCTCATGCCTGACTGTTGCAGATCTTCTCTCGCACAATCCATCCACCTTTTTTGCTGGATGCCATCATTTCCTCTTACCTTCTTCCTGTCTTTCCCAAATCTTCTTCAGTAGATTGTCTTCTGCTTTCTGCACATGGGCCCAAACCACTGTAATCTGTTCTCTTTGATCTTCTCTGCAATTGGAGCTACATTGCTTATGCTCTTACGTCCTCATTTCTTCATCTACCCCACAGTGTGCATTCTACCACCCATCTCAGGCACTTTATTTCTATCACCTCTAGCTTCCTCATCTGCTCTGCCTTTACTGTCCAGATTTCTGTACCATGCAGTAGTACTGCTTGCCCAACATTTTGTATACCTTACTTTTCAGCTTCTTTGGCATTCTTCTGTCATAGACTACACCTGACACTCCATTACAGTTGGCTGCAGCCCCTCTGATTCTACCTTTCCTTCTCCTCAACAACCCCTTCCAGATACTTGAAGATATTGCCCTGTTCCACCATCTTCCCTTCTATCTCAATTCTCAGCTTCTTTCTGATTTTGCTGCCATTACCACTGTCTTATCTGTATGTAGTTTCATCCCATGTGCCTTCAAGTTTTGAATTCCATTCCCCTGTCCTTTGCTGAAGTTCTTGCTCAAAGTCTGCCTGTAATGCTGCATTGTCTGCATATATCAACTTTGTGGATCTGTCCCCTCCAACTTGTTTGCTAATGTAGTCCATCACCAGTATGAACAGCAATGGGCTCAGGATTGATGTACACCCACTTCCATTGGCAATCCCTCTGTGAGATTGAACACTGCTCATACTTGAGTCATTGGTTCCTTGTACATAGTCTGCACTAATTCTACTAATGTTTCTGGGACTTCAAACCACTACAGTACTGCCCAAATTAACTTTCTTGGGACCGTGATATATGCTTTTTCAAAGTCTAGGAATGCCCAGTTGGACTGTGTGCTCATCTCCAGCTTCTACTCAACTATCTGTCTCACTGAAAACATCGGGTCAGTTGTGCTGCATTCTGATCTGAATCTAAACTGCTCATCTCCCATTTTACTTTCTACTACTCTGTGTATCCATTTATCAATCACCCTCTCTAGAACATTCATGCAATGTGACAGGAGTTTGATACCTCTGCACTGCCCACAGTTGTGGATGTCCACTTTGTTCTTGTACACTGGCATGAGTATGCTTATTCTCCAGTCATCTGGGATATACCTTTCTGTCCAGAGTACCCTCAGGAGCCATTTCTCCCCTACCTCACCCAGCATCTTTATCATGTCTGCTGTGACATTTGAACCTGCTGCTTTTCCTGACTTCATTTTCCTTAGTGCTATTCTTACTTCTTCTAGGTGGGCTCCTCTTCTTCTCTTAACATAAGCTGTGTCTGGGGCAGTACAGCTTCTGTGAGGTTTTCTTAATATAGAAGCTGTTGGAAGTACTCTTTCCATCTGCCTTTGATGTCCTGTAAACTGGTAAGCAGGTTGTTGCTGGCATCCCTTATGAAGGGTGTCTGACTATCTTCTTTATCTTTGTCTTTGCCTTGCAATCTGATATAGTTTCTTTGTGCCACCTACTGAGTCACTTCCCAGAAAGTGATAGAGTGTTCCTGATGCACTATTCTTTATTATTGCAACTCTTTTTTCAGCTTCTTTGTTAGCCAGTCAGTATTCCTTCCTGGCCTGGTCCATCTTTTCTATCTCCCACTTTTCCTGCACTCCTTCTTTCTTTTGATGACTTCCTGGATTTCTTCCTTCCACCACCAGATTTCCTTCTTTCCTTATGTACCTTATTTCCATACTTGGCTCAGCCACGTATCTGTTCTGTAGTCCACACACATGCTGTTTTGAGGTGCTACCATTCTTCTTTGTCTTCACCTATTTCCTCTTCTTCTTGGAGTGCTACAGTCTTAAGTAATTCCTTGAACTGTTGTACTTTCTCTCCAGTCAACTTCCAGGTCTTCAGTCTTGTCTCTGTTGATCTTAGAGCCTTCTCTGTCCACTACTTGCAGCTGATTGTGGCAACCAGTGGTTTATGCTGTGAGCTGACTGTTTCACTGGGAATGACTTTGCAATCACTGATTCTACCCCAGTTCCCTTTCCTTACTAGGAGAAAGTCTACCTGCATTGCATGTTGGCCACTCTTGTATATGATCTTGTGATTGTCTCTCTTTCTAAGCCATGTTTTGGCTACCTTCAAGCCATTTGCCAAACAGACGTCTAGAATGACCTCTCCTACTTTTTTTCTTGTTGCTTCACCCATGTGGACCCAGGCAGTCTTCATATCCTGTTTTGTCATCCACTTCCAAGCTCCATACTGCCAGTGAATCTACACTGAGTGTAGCAAATCTTAGTTCATGTTTGGCAGGTTGATTGGTTTTACATCCAGCTTTCACTCAACAGAGCTATCCCAGGTAACTCAGGTTGGGCAACTGGACACCACCTAGCCAGTAGCCTATTGGCTCAGGGCTTTATGGCAGGCACACACTGGCCAATAAGGGCACATATACCCCTCCCACCATTAGCATGGGTTCCTGGTGTAGGTTGGAAATGGCTGAGTCCTCAACTCACCTATCACCGGTAACTACCCATGCCCATTTGGCAATATTAGTCCACATGTTTGAATCACCTAGAGCCATAATTTACACCACTGAGTGGCTAGCCCTGCCACAGCACACAGTCTGTGATCCATGTTCTCCTATCTTCAGGATAAAGCACACCACAGTAAATGCCAAAAGTGGTTGGTCTATACAGCTCTTCCTCTATAGGGCACCATATGTAGAGTCTGTGCTGCTGCTCACAGTTTCATTCATTGGTGAGTTTGAAATGGAAGCACTCAGCATGTTTTTTGGAAGTAGGAGGAACCCACAGAGATGCAGGGAAAACATGCAAACTCCAAGCAGGCATTGGCTAGAGGTCAGGATATAACCTTGTACCTTGTGCATGGGAGGTGAACAATTTAACCATTATGGCAGCTAGTCTTACTATTCTCTCTCTCTCTCTCTGTTTTTTTTTATTCTAGCTCTGAAACACAGCCTAAAAGCAGAGCCAAGAAGAGAAGAGACATTAAACTTGGTACCATTTTGAGCAGAGCACAATCAGGATAACAGAATGAGAAAGTAATTTCCCCTCACACTGAGTAAAAAAAGACAAGTCTGTAAGCTTTTGCAGAGCTGGGTGTTGTAGTTACTCTGCTACAGTCTTTTTGGGGGGTGCAATCCACAGCTATCTTGAACATAAATAACAAACTAATATAGTACAGTATGCTGATGACATCACCCTTTTTTGCTTAGCCCCCTCTCTACAATTACTCCAAGATAGAACCCAGGAAGCCTTCACTACTATAGAAAAATGACTAAATTCCTCCCAACTCATATTAAACCCATCTAAGACCCAACTCATGATCTTCCACCCATCCAGAACTTTCCCCCTACCTCGCCATTCTTAATAACATCTTCCAACAATAACCTTGTCACACCAGTAACTCAAGCCAAGCTGCTAGGTGTAATTATTGACCAAAACCTAAAATTCAGCAAACACAGCACTAACAATTGCCAAAGTTCATAAAAAACTAGGTTCACTCTACCGCTGCAAGAGCTTCCTCACACAGGAATCCTGAATCACTATCTCTCATACCCATCTAGTCTCCACCTTACTATACACTTCCCCAAGTTCTAACTAACCTAAACAAATCTGACCTTCTAAAACTATCTACCTGCTACAATAAAATCTCAAAATTTGCAACCAATGCTAAGTTTTGTTCTCACCACTGCCTCTCCCTAAGACAACTAGGATGGTTAGAATTCCCTAACCTACTAAAATACAATCAACTTCTCCTAACCCATATCAATATGATTGCCTAGCTCATCTAATTTTCCCTCAATGTCATTTAAACTAGTCTCTATAATTTCTAGCTGAGCATTTCATTGTGAAATTGTAGTTTTTAAAAGGTCTTGAGTGCTTTTTTTATGATTATCCTGAATATAGTTGACTTTATTGTCCATTTGGTCCCCTTAAAGGGTATTTTTTATGCTAATAAGCATTATCTGTTGAAAATCCTTCTTTGTACAGGAAGTCTTTTGCCCAGATGTTTGAAGCTCAACATCTTGTAATAGTCTCATGAGATATCATCTTACAGGATTTTGGGGTAATTTGTAACTTTTGACAGGCAAAATTTGATCCTGAGTCAATATGTATTTTCCTTCACAAATAACACTAAATGGATCAAATTTGATAATACATTTCTGTAACATACTTTCTAATAGTATAGAGCAAATAAAAACTACTCCATTTGTACCTCCATCTTGGTTGTGCCCCTGGAATTCAATGCAATTCTGAAGCAAACAACTACCTAGTTTTAAATGGCCTGGGTGAACAATTGTGGGAACATTCACAAAAAAATGATAAAAATAAATATATAAGATCCTATGGTAAGTTCCTGTTGCACAAGACAGTTTTTTTTGGTTATCAGAATATTATACATGCAACCAACACTACTGTGAAAGCAACATTAAATAGGAAACAACACTCCAAATGGGAATCAGTTAAATGAAATGTGTATGAATAAGGACATAAATCACAATCTCAACATATAAAGAGGCCATTTATAAATTTCACCTCAAGTCAATGGATGTAGACCAAAGCTATGGACCTGACATAAGACAGCTGGGCCATAGTGTTTAAAGGACTGCACATATGAGGTATATTGATTATGTGGAACCCAGTAAATGGAGAATGTATTTTTAAAAAGTGTTCAATAGCAAGATGATCTCTACACAGGTACTAGACAACAGAATTATGGGAAATCACATGATGAGTAAAGTTGCAATCTTATACCATGGGAGAAATGACTTTCAACTCCCACCTTCTCATGGCAACAAATCAAAGCCCAGCCTCAAGGTGGACCTCAAGACCTGCAACCAATGCATAATAAATAACTAAGATAATTTTTCCAAAGGGCATGATTGTGCAGTTTCAGCACTATGTTGTGACGATAAGTATAATCACAGACTAATGAATGACTGAATTCATCCTCACCCATTGAAAATAATCAACATGCTAGTGCTAAAACACCCCACATAGAAGACACTGTGAAAGGGCCTTTCCATGTCACTGTTCAGTACCTATAGGGGCAAAGAGATGATATGCTGAGCACATAAGGAGGCCCCTAAATAAAGTTGAATGTGTAGTGGAAGAAATATTTGTTTAGTTAGAGAACCCCACAAATGCTATTGAAATGGGTATCAAAATCATTACTCAGAAATCAAATGTGTACATGTACATATATATGCATGTATAAATGCTGCAAGACAGTGGGGTGCATGAGTACTTACTTAGAGATTGTAAAACCAACTCAGTGAAGTAACATTATGCATAAGAGAATAGTAATTTGAAAATAGCATATATATGTTTACCATAGTAGTGAGTATGTTTGGGTACCTTCTTTGAATAGCTGGGTTTATCCTCTTCACTAATCAGAAGTTGCCATTTTAATGAACACTCCTGTACTGGGGGAGGTGCACTGACATGATGTCACAGCTCATCATGATGTTGTATACTGACTATAAAGGCACACCTTAGAGTACTCTTCCTGCAGATCAAAAATAACAGTGAAGGTTTGACATCTACATTTACAGCAATACATAGAAATCTACATGTGCTTGATTTACAGAAACTCCAATAGTCAAGGATTGACAGAGGGTTGTTTAAACATAAAGGGCATACAGGAGGGTATTAGTGAGCTACCAAGTACAGTGCTATCATACATTAACTAATAAAGTAAGAACTATCCATTATATTACCACCCTGTCTCTTCTTCTGTCTTTCAGCTTTTCCCAGTTAGGGAATCGCCACAGTGGAACTCCGGTCCGCTAATGATTGGCAGTGAATTTTTACAGTGTCGAGTTGCCAGCCCGTCACCCAACCATCAAAAAATGAAGTTGTGTAAGTGCATATGTGTTCCTTTTTAACATTTCATAACCACTTTGATCTATATCAGTCTGGTTTTAGATCCAAGCACACAATTAGACAGCTTTTATTTGGGTTGTTAGCCCTTGTGCCCTGAGATTAAATGTTATATTCTACATTGGTTCCTTCAACGTTCAGCTGTTTTTAACATTGTGTAACAAGCATCTTAACTGAACACTTGATTTGCTATTGTTTTCTTTCTGGCACTATACTCACCTGGTTTTCCCTCTTTCCTTTGTAGTATTCACAGTGGGTAGTCTCAGGGACAAGTCATTTTGGTAACCCTCTTCTGGAGTGTGAAGTGCCATAAGAAACTATTTTAGTGCCGCTGTTATTCACGTCCTGTATACCACAGGAAGATCCTTTGAAGGAGGGACAATTTGTAATCAGTCACATGCTAATAAGAATTAGCTTTACCTCCCCTTCATGCTGGGTCTGTGCCTGACTGTTTTGGCTCTCGTCCTCTGAAGTCGGTGACCTTCCCTGTTTCAAGTGTATGACTCAGAGCCTTTTGTAGGAAGTTAAATGAAGTACCATCTCTGTAGGAGTGTCCTTTTAAAATCTCACATGAAGAATTATTTCCAAGTGTAATATTTTGTCCTTGTTCTACCTTTTTTTTTTACTTGTAGGATATTGCAATCATTTTTTCTTTTATTCTGTACAATAATCCTTAATATGTTAATATTAATTGGGGACTCACATTGGAGGTGGGGTCAATGATAAGTTTTAATCCCAAGCAGAATTCCAATAAGTGAAGAAGAAAAAGGGCAACCAAAAGGCTAAAAGACCAGAAAGCTGACTCTTGAAATCTAAACATATCAAAGAAGGTCCAACTATGGGTCGGGTGTCTACAATGGAGGCATTCTGAGAGAAAGCACTAGAAGCAGCCACAACTCTAGAAGAAAGAAGTGAGAGAGATGAACAGCTGTTCCTCTCAAAACGTTGTGAAGCAAACATGGAGATGAATGAACTGATTCATGGACAATTTGGAAACCACTTCTGATGGAAAATGTGGGTTGGGCCTAAAGGAAGCCCATTTCTTGTGAAAAATCATATATACAACTGATGGCCTGTAGCTTCAAGATCCTGTAAGTAGAGGTGATGACTACCAGTAAAAGCACTTTACATCATATGACTCTCAACATCATTGAACCAGCTAGTTTGAATGGAGGATAGGGGATGGGTAAGCCTGTCAGTCACAAAGTTGAAATTTACAGATGGAAAAGGTTATTCAAAACTGGACTGAGATGCAGCATTCGTTTAAGGAACTACTTGACCAGCTGGTGCTGCGACACAGTCCTGCCCACCAAAGTCATAAAGGAAAAAATAGACGACATATGCACCTTGACCATGGAATGATTGAAGGCTAAATCATCTTACATGTTGTTGTTCAATAGAGGATTCCTTGCACCATAATTGCTTAAGCTATATTATGGCTTGAAAGACTAGGGTTCATGTGTTTATACTCACACCTCGTAAAACTTTTTTCCTACATAATGATAGTGTTAGTGGCAAAATATAATTTTGATTTCCAAGTTTTCTGAGATTACACCATGCTAGATAAAGAGTGAAACAACATTTCACTGTGCTTTCCTGTTTACCATTTCTCTGAGTTGCAACAGCCTCAGAATGAAAATAACAAAGTGAATGGGTGTGGGGAATACATTTTTGTAACTTTTATTTTTCTTTTATTAGCTTATAAATATACTCAATGTAACTAATGTGTATTACAAAAAAATGTGCATTCATGCTGTCAGTTCTGAGCTCCATTTTATGGGGAACATTAAATCAGGGTCAGTAGAATTGTTGGATTATTACCGGATCAAGCCATATCATACAGACGCCTGAGAAAGGTTAGGATAACCTTTAAGTTGACAAACTAAAATGATGTGAAATACCGTTCTAACCAAATGGCAGGGGCAGCTTGTGCGGGACTTCACCCTCTCCAACAAAACTTTAGCTAAACTATTTTTTAATTATTGTGCGTTTTTATTTTTATTATTTTTTTTCATTTAAAATGAAAGAAATTGCATTTCATGGCATCAGAACTTTACTTGGGCAACTGTACGTGCACAAAGTTCCTAGTTCTTCTAAAAAAAAAAAAATGGGTTGTTACCAGGGCTGGTTTAAAAAAACATCCCTTTGTTATCACAAATATTCTGCAATTTTGAAGTAGCAAAAGATTGCTTCAGAGGAGGGTGCTGTATGAAGCAGCGAGGGCTACTTCTAATTGGTTATTAAGGCAGCCTGAAAAAAATGAAAGGACCAAGGAAGTGGACAGCAACCTGTATTTATGAGGCAGGAGTGTTTTATTTATTTATTAGTTTGTTTATTTATGATCAAGGACTTTGCCTGCTACCAGATTAGGGACACTTTTATTCTTTGAAAAGTTAAGAAAATAAGAGAATGCGAGTTAACATGTATTTTCTGAAAAGTGTATATAACTCCAGCAATTGTTGTTATTGTTTAAGTGTAATTCTCCTTTTCTCCTATGATTGCCGGGAGGGGTTAGGAAGGGCTGTTGAGAAGTGTGTGTGTGTGTGTGTGTGTGTGTGTGTGTGTGTGTGTGTGTGTGTGTGTGTGTGTGTGTGTGTGCATGCGTGCATATATAAAACACACCTCTCACCTGTCTAGAATTTTGCAGAATATCTACATATTTGCCTCCTTGCTTTGGTCTGTGGTCTGTTGCTCATAAAATTTGTAGTATTCTGGCAAACTGATGCGGACTGCAGTCATTTAATAATTACGGACATTGGTTCAGACTTTATCTCCTTCAGAAAATACATATTAATGCAAAACCTGCTATTCTATTAACTTTCTAAGTCTATAACAGCAATATTTAAAAAATGGCCCTGTTTTGGGGTCTTTCTCCCCCTCCTATTATTTCTGGCTTTATCTCAAATTCTTGTGCTAAGAGGTTTAGAGGTGTGGCTTATAAAATAATATATGTATCTTGGAAGCAGATGTTGTCATCTGTCCCTGATTTTGCTGAAGGTCTCCTTTGTGACATATCTTGATCGCTTTCTTATGATGTTTGTGTTTTTCTCCTGGCAATTATTGAGGATTGGTTACTAAATAATGGCAGCCATTTTAGTTTCAGACTTAATAGCCTTCAGAAAAAGCAAGCTGATGCAAACCCTATGTGTAAGAGCAGTATATTTTCTTGATTTTGATTCTTGAACTAAGAGGTTAAGAGGTATGTGGGGGTACAGTGCATTGAAAACTGTATTCTGACAGCAGTTAGCAAAGAAGATACAATTTTGTATTTAGGCTATTTATGTATTTATCTATCTGGTCACAATCAAAGTTCCATGGTGTACAGTTATACAAATGGCTGTAATTAATGGTCACATGTGTGTTTGTATTTATGTTTATTGGTCTGTATCTGTTGGCTTAATTTGCAAAATGTTTGATTTTCCCTCATATTTTGGTCTGTACCTTGTAATTTTTTTTTTGGCAAATCAGTAAGGATTGCAGTCCGTGAATAATTACATCCAGAAGAGTTTCAGGTTTAATAGTCTTCAGAAAAAGCATGCAACTGCAAAGCCTGTTGTTGTAGCAACTTTCTAAGATTAGGGCAATATCTGTCTCTGTTTTTGGTCTTTTGTCCCCCATTGTCTTTTCAGCTTTTGGCTTGACTATTAAGCTATGGGGTTGAGAAGTATTTCCTGTCTGTGTAAAATCTATTCACATGCTCTGATTTCCTCTCCCAGACCCTCATGTATAATGTTTTCCTGTGGCCATTTCTGATTTTATACATCAGAGGGGCACAAAGAAAGTGACAATCTTTTTTCGAAGGGTAGGGAGGCAGGTACTATTCCCACACAAGATTTATATATCCTTACAAATATTTGCCATCTCAGTTTATTGGGAACTACCGTTTCATTAGTTTTATACATTAAGCTTTAGATACAATTTATTTTTCCTTAAAAAAAAAAATACGATTGAATTTCTTTTCTAACTTATGATTTTTGTTTAGGCCATCAATGGATGAAAACGTTATTTAAAAAAGCTGTTAAGATACACCTCAGAGCAACTACAACAATATGTCCCCAACTTTATTCAGTTACTTCCTCCACACTTATTACAGTTGAGTAGTTTAAGGTGGTTAATGTATGTTAAAAGAATGGAGGTGAAAACTAAAAAGTGAGACAAACTGAAAAAAAAAACCAAGAACAAAGTGATGCTTCTGGATAGTATGTAGGACAGGATGGCGAGGACAGGGGATAGGCACTGTGGAAGTACAGAGGAGAACAGTTATGGGGAGCCTGTCGAATCCTTTGTCTGGGACTCCATGTAATCCCTGGGATAGATCTTTTGATTGCACTCAGAGAGCTGAGGTGTATAACCCATAAAGTGGCTATAATGAGTGGGTGCAGAAGCAGTCTGTAGATGAGTGTGACTAACCCCACCTGTCATTTGATCACAAGTAATGGCCATTGACCTGTCAAAACAGATCCCCACCCCAGTCCAACTAGCCCCATCAATTCAACTGCTTCTTGCAGCTCATCCCTGCTTTGAGATCATCAGATTCGAAGTCACCAGCTGACACTGCCAAATGGAGAGCATCTTCCTGTTCCTCTTGTCAGATTAAACCTGCCTGGTAAAATGCTTTCTGGCACCCTCATTCACTTTATGATACCCCTAATGGGAGGTCTAACAGGATCACATGGTCTATAGCATGAGCCATGTCCTAAGGTGGAATCATAGGTTCATAGGTTCATAGGTTCATAGGTTCATACTAGGCTATCTGCCCGAGGGCATTTATAAGCCTAGCCCATAGTTTTGTGGCTTACGCCACCCCTTTAGTTTGGAGAAACTATGCCCATTATTTTGCTGTGCCTCACCCCTGGGGTGTATCTGCGATCTCCCATCCATTGGTCAAGATTCCTCTTGAACAAGGCCAGCGAGGTGCTCTGCCTCACATAAACCGGGATTTTGTTCCACAGCATAGGGAGTCTTTGGGTGATGAATCTATCCCTCCAGCACGTCCTATTAATAACCGTGTCGAGGTTTAAGTCTCTCGACTCCTGACAACCACTAGGAACTCCTTTGACTAAGACCAGGGGAGTTTCCAGTACTTCCAGGGAGGAACTCCTGCAATTACACTAACAGTCATAACAACATTATTTCAGTACATACTAATTTATTCATTAAACTAAGATAATTTTTATGACAATTTTAAATTACAACTCAATTTATCACCCAAAATACCACCTGCCTTAATTACATGCCAGTGTTTTGTTTAATCCTTGTTAACCCTTCCACAAGAGGCATAAAATGTACATCACTATTATTTTAATCACTAACATTTATATTCCCATTTCTATCTCTCTTACTTACACTTGATTTTTCTTATCCTATAGCTTACTCAAAGCTTAACATAAAATACCCTTTCTATGACCTCTCCTTTTCAAGTGATGTACCATCACCATGACTACTTCTTGAAAACTCCCACCTTCAGAACATAAGGAATTAACTCTGAGAAATATTCCATTAGGCAGTGACTTAATCAAGTCTGGTGGATATACACTTGTAGCATGAATAAATACATTTATTTCTGTAAGCTTTCTAAATTAAGTTATACATATTTTATTATCCATTATATATATTTTAACATCCAAACAGAGTATACCCTTTTCCTGCATATTTCAAGTAATAGACAAACCAGATTTGTTCCTTGGTATTCAGTCAAAAAAGCCATAAATACTTCTCCCCTCAACACTAGAAATAAATCATCAATACATATATTTATAAAACACAACCTTTTCCCTAAAAAAAAAATCTGTATATAACACTTCCTCCTCAAACCTAGCCATAAACAGATTAGCATATGTTGATGTGAATTTTGCACACATAGCTGTCCCTCAAATATGTTTATTGGTGCAAATGTTGCACACATAGCTATCCCTCAAATATATTTAAAGTATTCCCGAAGAAAATAAAAGCAATTGTTCCTCAAACAGAACTCTATCAATTATAGAACATATTTTGTCATAAGTGTATCTTCAAAATACTTTGGGCTTCCAAGATGGCTGCACATTGAGTAACAGCTTAATTTCAGCTCTCCCAGGCTGAAAACAGAAATTCAGAAGAGAAAGCCAGTAAAATTGTATTTTTGGGTAAATTTCAGTAACTGGCTAGTAAGTGCACTGCCTGGATGCTAGCAAAAAGAAATTCAGAGAACCTAAAAGAAAATCACAAAATGTGAGGAAAAAACACTGACTGGGAAGAATTCTGCAGCTGTTCAGCAAAAAGTAGTGCAAGATCGAGCTATGGAGCAAGACATGAGTTCCAGTAACCCAGAGGAAAAAATAAGTTAAATGTACTCAAAGCTGATTAAAATAAATGAAACACTGAAGGAGAAGGAGCATATCAACTCAAATAACAAAAGGGTGGAAAAAATGGAGGAAGCTTTAAAAAGATATTCAAATGAGGTGATAAAACTGCAAAAATCAAAGGTCGAAATGAAGTAAAGGCTGGCTGGATATGAGACTGTTCAAGAAGAGATGATGAAAAAAATAATAGAATTAGAGGACAGAGCACTTAGAGAAAAGTTGAGATTTTCTGCTGTACTAGAGAAGTTGGAAGAAACGGACTGTATTAATTTTTGAAAGCATAAATAAGTAACTGGACTGGTATTCCACAGCAGGAGTTGTTAATTGAAAGGGCACATCATGTGTATACTCCAAACTGGCTATTATAAAGCAACTTAGACCTTTAATAGAAAAGATGCACTCCTACCAGTGGAAGGAGTTGATTCTGACAAAACTGTGGTAGAAGGACAAAGTATTAAAAGTGGAAGACAGTAGAGTGTTTATGGAAAATGATTAGTCACTGTACACCAAGCAGAATAGGAGTAAATGTATTCAAATAATCAGGGAATATTGAGAAGCAGGCATGAGATTCAAGCTGCTATACCCAGTTATTTTCAGAATATTACTTCCTAAAAGGACAAAATCATATTTTGATGCAGAGCATGCTAAACAGGAAATACAAAAGTTTGTCTAGCAAAAAGTGAGTTATGAAACAGAAGGAGATTCTGCTTCTTGTTCTTCTGGTAATAAAGATCACAGAGAGACTGTACCAGTGAAACCTTTTCCAATGTTGCAATGGAAAATGCTTGAGAGGCAGAAAAATGCACAAAAAATTACTAGAAGTATGTTGGAAATGAAGCAGAGACTAGATTTGAAAGATGGAGATCAACACAAATAAAACTAGCAGCTTGGAAATTGACAAATAAACATGGGATTACAAAGCATTACTTATATTTGTGAAACATGACAGAACAAGAAAACCTGAAAATATTGGACTTTTTTTTACTTTGGTAAACTTATAGAGGACTTTAAGGCATATGCCCTACTTCATACCATTAATGTTTGAAAGAACATTTAGAAAGGGGAAGAGGAAGGAAAGAGTTAACTGTAAGTTAAAATGTTGTTCTTAATAGTAGTGTTTTATGATGCATGATGTAATCTGCATGAAATAAAATAAAGTTTTCTTAGCTATTTTCAAGTGTAATGGGGATAATAAAGTAAACAGGTGGCCCTGCTTTCCCCTTCTTCTTTCTTTCTTTCATCTTGTTCAGTTTTAAGAAATGTAGGCATTGCATCATAAAAAAAGAAGAAAAGTCTGGTCAAAAGAGCAGGATACTAGAAAAATCAATGTGTTTTTACACTGTTGCATAGAGGAATAACTTGTTTAAGGCCCTTGGCTTGATCTAGTAACATATTTTAAGGGAAAGCAAATAATTAAAAAGGTCATTGTCTAGCAAATAAATGAGTGCTTGTAGAAACAATTCCACATCTGCTTCTCATGTCTCTATGGAGACAATCTGATAAAAATGGAATACTTATTTCTTTCAATGGCTAGCAGATAATGTTTTCTGAAAGCATTCAAGTGTTTTCCAAATCTGGGAAAGTAATAAAGATAAGATAAACTCAAATAGCACTTAATAGAAGAGCAGGCTGTATTAACCCAAGTGTGTGAGTGTGGCTGTCAGTCTGGGACAATTGTTCCTATTAGGGGAGTAAAACTACAATATTTGAAGATGTATATAGCTTTGTATATTAGGTGTTAGTATTAAAGTTAATAGGTTTTAGGGATGTATTGTTTTTTTTAAGGTTTCAATAAAACAAAAAGTTTTGTAAGATGTGACATAAGCTCAAATGGATATGACAAGAAACAACTGTATAAAAGATCAACCTGTGAAACATTAGTGTATGAATGTAACACAAAAGCTGGAACTAGACACTTAACAAAAAAGTTGTTACACATAAAAGGTGGGAATAATAACTTTTTAATATAATGATGCATTCTATATTATCTTTAAATCTTAATGGTCTCACAGATATATACAAAAAAGTAGTGAACTATATTAAAATGTAGAGTGTGAATAGTTGTGCTACATGAGACATATTTGGAAAGAACTGAACATATGAATTTTATAAAGAAAGGTTTTCAGGATGGTAATTCAGCAAAATACCCGGGACAAAAGAAAGCAGTAGCACTTATATTAATTGCAAGGGAGTTCCAATAGTGATAGAAGAGATAAAAAAGCTAATAATGGTATATTTGTAATACAAAGGGGCAATTGGCAAAGGAGGTAGATTTCACTGGCATGTATTTATATTCCACCTAAAACTGTTATAATGGAGCTTAAGACAATTCTGGGAGAAATAATTAGCTTTCAGCAGGGAATATTACTCATAGATGGGGACTGGAATTTGATTTGCAGCAGTGACTGTATCCGGAGGGGTCCAGAAGGGAAACTATAACAAAGGAGGGTAGATATTTGAAGAAATTTATGAAAATATTTGGCATGGAAGATGTGAATTATGTAGTAGGAGTTTGTAATGAATTTACATATTTCCCCAAGATACAAAAAAGGTCTAGACTAGACAGAACATATAATTCTCAGGAATGTGTGCATTTAATTGAAAGCTTTGATATGCATCCAATACCTATTTCAGATGATGTGTCAATAATAACTAAAATAAAATAAAACTGAGACACTTTCCCATGTATCTGTTGAAAAGAGAGGAATTTAAGGAATGGGTAGTAGAAATTATTCAGGAGTTATTAGAGAAGATAGACCCCCGGATTTACTAATCTTCCATGTAAGACTAGATTAGTCTTACATGGACGCGCCAGTGTAAGAGTATGATGGCAGCACGCCATGCATATTAATGAGGGCGCGCTGCCTCAACTCTAAAACTTACACGGAGCGTGGATGAGTGTAGTGGGCGTATCTGACTGCCGAGCAGTCCAAAAATCCACGCCCCTGCAATGAAGAAATGCCGCAATTTCAAGTTACATGAGCGAGTCCTCTCACATGTGTACAATGTAACAGTACACTCCCCCATATGTTAAACAACTTACAAAATTAAAAATAAAAAGAATTTTTTTTCTTCCGATATAGCTGCCCGTATTTGCGTGGGTTTGCTTGAGTTTGCCCATAGCTTAGTTACAGTTAGCAGCTTAGACACCAGAAGGGGATAATAACAAAAATATATGCAAATTAAGCAAAATAGCGATAGCGTAGTAGTTAGAGCCTTCGCACAAAGAGGAGGCATTCCCGGTTCGAGTCCCACTACTGCACGTTCCATTTTCTGTGGGAAATCTGTATACAAAAATATTTCCTGACATTTTTTATGTATAAGTTTTGTAAAAAGCATTGAAATGTTAAATGTAGTAGTGAACGAATTATATATATATGAAGGTGAAATGGTTATGCATTCTGAGGCATGAGTACCCTATTTTAAGCAATATAAAGCACTGCTAAGCACATTTTACCATTATTGAGCATATTTAAATACAATTGCGCATAGCTGCACATCGTGCTAACCAGCACAACCGCAATATATTTGCATGTAGCTGCACACCGTGCTAAGCAGCACAAAGTCGGGCAACTTCGGGCAACATCGGTAACGTCAAGCAACATTGAGCAACGTTGGGCAAAGTTGAACAAAGTCGGATAAACACGCTCACACCTGCTTTACTGTTCCTTAACCAGTCAGGTCTGCCCAGCAGGAAAATAAAAAGCAGTGACAGGGCTCAAACTCAGGATACTGTGCACTATAGTCACAGTACTTAACCACTAAGCCATGACAGCATTTCACAAACATGAACTTTCAACAGACACATATCTATCAAAGGAATTTTAAACATTGCCAACATCAGCTAAGCAGGTGTGCCTACAGCTGAGTTTTTCCAAAACTGGCCAATCACAAATAAGTGCTGGAAATGTGGCATATTTAAGCTCCACAGGCAATAATACTTGCTATAACTGGTTGTAGCTTCCTTCTGCAGTCAGCATGGCTGGTGTTGGTGAAGGCACTCCAGGAGTCCAAAATAATGGTTTGGCTCCTTGTCCACAATCATGAGGAAAGACCAGTGTACCCAATATAAAACGGAGGCTTGGAACAGTCTTGCCCGTGATCTCACCAGTGCCACTGGTGTTCCTCGAACAGGTGAGCAGGTCAGGCACCATTATTCTGACCCGAAGCGACACAGGGAGGATCAACTGGACCAGTGGATCCAGGAATCCCGTACTATGCCTAATGCCCCAGTACTGAGTAAGTAGCCATTGTATTAAGTAGTTAAGAATTGTTATGCTTGTCTGTACTATGGATAGGTATGTCTCAATATCTCTGCATTTACTTCACAGCTAACTAAGTAGTTAAGAATTGTTATGCTTGTCTGTACTATGGATAGGTATGTCTCAATATCTCTGCATTTACTTCACAGCTGCAGATGTCCGGGCTATGAACCAGCAAGCCCATGAAGATAGGCTGCAAAAGCTGTGTCATGAAGCAGGTTAGTAATTATTCTGCATGTACTGTTATATAAAATAAATGAAAGAGCCTTCAAAAAGTCTTTTAATCCAATAAATAAAGGTGTAATAATCCTTTAATAAATGTATGATTCATGGAGCACATCTGTGCCATTTTCTTTGATATGTTGTTGTACTGTTGCATTCTAGAAATAGTAGTGTTGTATTAAGCCATGTCAACCCACACTTGGGTAGGCCCATATAACATGGATGAAGGGAGTGCCAGTAGCTTGTATGCATATGTACAGCCCTCAACTGTTGGTTCATGGCCAGCATGTACAGGTTAATCTGGCACATGAGTAGCTTGGTATTGTGTTCCCCAGAAATGTCAGTGTGCTGCCAGAAATGTAGGGAGCTGTTAACATATAACTGATACTTTCACCTGAACATATCTAGATAATTATATGAAAGTAGATCTATCAGTGTACCATCTTAGCAGTACTGTGTGTGAGCAACTCTCAAAATATGTTGCAGTAACATCTGCATCTGCGACAGTTTGTATGTAAGATACAGCTCATATATATAATGATCTAGCAAAATCCAATTGCACAATATAAGGACATTGGGTAGTGTAATAATACATGTAAGGGACATATAACTGCAGTTAATAGGAATGTAGTGAAAACTAGAAGGATATATAAGTTGTTAATTGAGCTATCTTTTCCCACCCTGCTGTATGTGCATAAAAAATGCAATTCCACACCTCAATCAGTATGTCTAATCTCAAAACATTTGTTGGGACATATGTCCTATTGGTTTATAAATATTTGAATTTATTTCTATGCATATGCAATGTTAAAATACCACAATACTGGTGGCCTGTTTCCATCAATTCAACCTGCATGCTGTTGTAATGTCCACTATTGTTCTATATATGCATGTGTTATGCTTGCTTTTCAACTGTTGAAAATCTGGTGTGTTCGTTTAATGGGAATACTTCTGCATGCTGTTATAACTAATTGGGAATGCTGTTGACTGTTACTAACCCATATCTTTATTAAACTCTCCAAAACATAGCTCATATGGGAAGGCCGGTCCCAGCGGACCCACCTGTCCCACCTCAGCTGGCCATGGCACCTGACACCAGCAGATCTGGTGCCCAGCCTGGGACCTCCTCCTCCATTGGCCCTGTGCCACGTTTGGGTAGAAGCACTGCAGGGGATGGGGCTCGGCCCCCCCATGCAGGTGTGGGTGGAGGGGCACCTATCACCCTTCGAACGGTCCGGGCTGTGGTGCATAGAGAGATTGAACGTTCTGTTGCAGAACCTCTATGCCAGCTTGAGGCCCAAGTGGTGCAACTCCTGGGACAGCATGCCCCTCCTACACAGCCCCCAGCACAGCCACCCTCTGGGCCATGAAGGTGCAGTGGTGACTGCCCATGGGTGGGGACCTCAGTCCCACTGTTTCCATCTGGGGGCTCATGGGCTTGCGATTTCCAAACATACCTCTCCATCAAAGGTGTTCACCCATCACATGTCATATACCGCCCCTGTATGCGTCTTGTTTGTCTTGTCTGTTTACCTCCTCAACCTACCTCCCTAAATATACCTACTTCCCCTACCCCACATTCCACTCTCACCTGAAAAAAAAAGGGCAATCTGCTCCCAAAAAAAATTACGCCCCATACATAGCTGCCCATTTTGCACACATGTCCACTGGACACATGAAATGTTATTTAATTGGCATTACAACATACTTTGTTGTCCTCACCCCTCTCCCAGGGGTTGAAGGATTCATATCTACCTCCAAATTTATTGTTGCATATGCACAGCTGTTGCTGTTGAAGAAATGGGCAGTTATGGACCTTCCCTACAGCCGTCCTGCACATCCTGAGCTATTTTTCATACTGTCTTTCCCTCTTTGTGCCCCTTTTTCACCACTTTCCTATCTCCCCATTTTTCTTTTCTTTCAAAGAAATTAGCTTGGGGGTGAGCGGGAGTAAGCACTATTAAGCAGTAATTAGCAGGTTTGCGTGGGTTTGCACTTGTTTGCGCTTGCCCAAGCAATGCACAGCATTGTGCGAACCCGCTCAAACCCACTTACAACTGCTTAAAAGTGCCTTAGTCACTCTGTATGTGAGGGCCCTTGTTCTGCTCAGGAACAAAATAAAACACCTCTGTAAGTCTCAAACCCCAGACCTTGCATACACTACACAACATGAAGTACCACTAAGCCACGGTAGATATATATCAAGTTGGTGCTTAAATAATTATATCATGCATCAGAATGAGTGAATGTAAAGGAAAATTAGGAATACCATACCACACAACTTGTTCTGTGGGTGTTGACCAACAATTGTTGTGGGAGTACATTACATGACTTTGATAAGAGAAGCAGCCATTCTAGCAGGAAATAATGTTACACCATCACTTTACAACCCCACACAGTATCACAGCAGGACAAACACTGGCACATCTGTTTAGGGCAGAGGCCATACCTCTCAACTGTCCCTAAGTTTCAGGGATGTCCCTGATTTTGACACAAATTTTAGCTCTGTCCCTCTGAATCCCTCCTAAAACTACTGACTTTGGGCAGAAAGGTGGTGAATTACACTTAATAAATAGTGACAATAATTAAGAGTTAGACACTTCTTTTACTTCAGAAAAGGTGTATTAATTCATATGCTCTGATTCTCTCAATGTTTCAACTTAATGGCACTAATATTTTAAAGGGGTCCCTGATTGCATCCCTGGCTTTTTCTTGACTTTTCCCTGAGTCTGTTCAAATATGTACCTGACTGGTTGAGAGGTCTGGCAGAGGCAGAAACACAGAGGCATATTAGCCTTTCTGCTGTTACACACTGTGCAAATAGCTTTGGAAGGAGTTTCGGAAGCATACCCTTATGTAGGAATACAACACTGAAATACAAATGGATGTAGCCATGTACTGGTAGCAACCAACTGTAAGAATGCCATTGCTCTATTGCTGAAAAGACCCGTGTGGTGCACAGACAAAAAATAACAGGCTGTTCTCTGGCTATCATGTGGATAGGTCCACAGTTGGGAGTTACGCAGACAGACTAATTGCCTCGATAAACTAACATGTACACAGCAGCCCTGTAAGTCCAGCAAGATAAAATCCACACAATACTACTTACGCTGTCTGTACTTCTGCACCCCTACCCAAATGTAGAATATACCTGTGTGTGCAGGGTCTACCAAGGATGTAGGTAAGCATACTCACAGTACTGAAATGTGTCCAGTTTTCTTGAGCAGCTTGTGCTAATGTCAACACTAAAAAAGCACAAACTGTTTAGAACTGAGTAAATGAATATTCACAGTATAGCAGTTCACAAACAATTCTTGTGCCAAAGGAATACATCTCAATAACTAGCTTTGTATGGCAGTTAATTGTAACAGTTGAAAAGAGAGTACATCTTTCCATGTATCTTGAGGTAGTATTTTGAGGGGTGAGTACATTTCTACACTGACAAGTGGGTACTGGAAGCAGCAACATTAGGTCTGAGTACAAAATGTAAATCTCTGGCTACACCCCTGACTTCTGATATAAGAACTATACCAACCTTCTGTCTTAAACAATGATGTCCACACCAAACAAGGATGATCTCCATCTTGGAAAGCTGAAAGGGCCATGCCTACATGAGTCAGCAGTTTATAGTACTGGGTTGCTATGACAGTGATTACTGCAATTACTACACAGCAGCCTGCATACAATTAGCAAATGCTGGCCACTAACTGGCGCAGAGGCCATCACATGCTCATGTGCAAATTCCTACAAAAGCAGGCTACAATCTCTGCCAACAAACTCAATCACTCTATTGCAGAGACTGACAGAGAGAGAGAGAAAAGGAAAAAGAAATATTACCAAATTATACAAAGGAAAGGTATGTGACACATATGTATTTACTGGCATGTAGTAGATGATACTGAAGAATAGTCTACATAATGTGAAACATTCATATGTGACAGCAGTACTTCTTTATGTACAGATGCTCTGCTTAACTACTGCTATGGACAATACTGTATGTATCTGTGGGTAGTGGGACATACCTGTGAAATGTGTAGCTCAGCATTAAATGTCAAAGATCTGATCCATGTTATCTGTGTTCTATACAGTAGTGTGGCCACTGGCTGTTGGGGGGATTAGCGCTGACATTATATAAACATGGGTGTGACAGAACAACACATGCATGATAGTCATATTAAAGTGTAGCTTAGCACTGGCAACTGCTGTAGCAGTCTAGTATGCTTATCTAGCATCTGTTGCCATATATGCCCCCCTAATGTTAGTCTGTGTTCATATGTGACACCTGTTTGTGTTGCAGCAAGGCCCAACAGTTCAGCTGTGAGGTCCAGAGACTTACAACAGTGTGGACCATGTGTGTGTATGCCACACACATACAGAGAAATATATATGTGTCATATATATTCACATATGTATATGTGCATAGAGCAGGGGACATATTGCAACTGTTTGCGAAGGGGGGAGATATATATGTTGGTGAAGGTTAGTATGCGCATATTTGTATGTAGGTTTTAGTGTGTGACAAACAAGACAGTATACAGTGCTGGTATATGACATGTGGTGGTTAAACACTGTGGGTGGTTTGTTCAGTTTGCAATGCTGAAGCAAGTAAGGCCTGCTAAAGCTACCTGGGCTGTGAACACCTTCAATGCATTTATCCCAAGACTGTGTGATTTTATTACATTACTGTACACCTTACATCCTTTGTATAATTGATATTCTCACTATGAAAGGTGAAATGTATATGTGCGTATATATATATATGTATATTTAGACAAATGGATGTGTATATGTATATATATATATATATATATATATATATATATATATATATATATATATATACTCATACACGCCTACATCTACTTGTTGCAATACATTCTCTGTACTGTTGACTGACTGTTATGGTCAATATGTTTGTGAATACGTCAGAGATATGTATCTGTGGGATAGCGTAGTGGGAAACTGTTTATGTTATGGTATTATGGGTCCTTGCTTTGATCCTAGCAAAAGCTATGTATTCTGTTGCTAGGCAGAACAAGTGCTTTGCATACAGTGTGATGAAGTCCCTTGGTTTTAACTAGGGTGTGTCATTGGAGGCTAAAGCACTACATCTATGATTATTGATTGGTACTGATGTTGAATCCAAATTGTGTGTGTACGCTAGTACTACTTGAAGCTCTGGGCCTGTACAGCAAAGTATGGCATATGTCCACATTGCTTGCATCCACTGTTTTGTGTGGTCCCTGTATTCATCACAGATTACATTTCTCAAGATTAAGGTTGTGTAAGTACTGACACACAGTACTGTATAGTACACACTGAAAGCTTATCTGGGTTGTCATACCTTTGTGTCCTGTAATTATGTCTGATGTGTGTGTGGGTATGTCTGTAACATGTCCTTTGACATATGTGTGGTAATACATATAACTGCATATCGAGCAACATTCATAGTGTACTACAGCAGTATGTGACCTATATTCCCAATTGTGCACATATTTTGGCCACGGGTTTGGCATTAACAAGTTGTGTGGTATAATAGTAATACATTTACTGGACCTTACACTGATTGTGATGGATGATATATTTCTTTACACATCAGCTTGATGTATATCTGCTGTGGCTAGGTGGTGTATCATGTTGCATACAGTGTGCCAGGTACTCTTGTATAGTCTTATATAGTGATTTTATTTTGTTGCTGTGCAGAACATGGTTCATTAGATAGAGAGTGAGCAAGGCACTTTCAAGCAGTTGTGGGGTGAGCAGTGATAAGTGGCAGTTACAGTGTTTCACTCTCGGTTAGCTTATAGGTTGCTATATATGGCAGTTCAGTGATATCCGTACTGTATAATGTTAAATGTGCCATATGACTTGCTCAGACATATTTTTGGATTTATGTCTTCCAGGGATCATGGCCCACCACAGGAACCCGAGTTACAGTAGTGCTGAAGATGATATAATTACTAGCAGTATGATTCAGCACTATCCTCTCATGTTTTCACGAGCCAGCCAGGACCAGCAGGAGCGTACTGCAATGTGGCAAGATGTTGTCTGCAGTGTCAATGAGGTAGGCCTGCATAACCGGACATATTAGCAGGTACGCCACCACTGCAGTGATCTTCTCAGACATGTCCGTCAGCATGCCGCTGATGTGCATAGACAACAGTTTGCAACAGGGGGTGGTGTTAATATCCATCCCCCCCTCACCTGGAGGAGCAGCTCATCCGCCTGGTGGCACCTGCCCAATAACAACAGCAGCAGACATACACATGGTGGAGGTTGGAGCCACCCAGCAAGCACAAATGGAGCATGCAGGTAACATGGCATATCTGTAGACTACTGTTATCTGTATTTGTAGATCATGCATATGTGAGATGTGGAGTGTGTCTTTCAAAAATGTGGAGCCTATTGTTGTACAATACTGATCATTTGGAACATAATCTGTAGCCCTGTGAATGTAAACTGTTGTTCTACTGTAAGATTGCAAATACACAGTAGCAATGCCACAGTTGTGGCCACTGACAAACTGTTTCATCTCTATGTAGGTACCTCTGGGGTGACATCAAGGCAGCGGACAGATGCTGGTGAGTGTGTTCTACATTTATTATTGTAAATAAAAAGTGCATGTCATAGTTAAGGTGTAGGCCATGTACATATGTAACACACCTACCAATAATGCATGCTGTGCATATTTGGTGTAAGAGCATGCACATCCCACTAATGTGATTAGCTGCCTCAAACACATGCAATACCCAGACCATCTCAAACAAATGTGGCTAGACTGTAGTGACCATTGGATAGGCACAGTTGATACTCAACATGCACATGACATACACATCTATGTCATACACAGAGCATTTTAACATGCTACACATAAAGGATTCCCAAACCCTCTGTAAAGACACACTCCAGTATCCAAAATCTCATCCACATTACAGATAATATACCTGAGGGGTAGAGGCCTATCCTGGGGCATTTAAACACTCTGCAGCATACTACACATTCATGTCAGGGAATGCTCCTTATTGGCCTCCTTACAAACTCACGTAACAACTGGTTGTGAAATGGTGAATTTAGACAAGGTAGTACAGTTCCGGCACAGCATGATTAGTGCTGGTTTGTGAAACATTTGTAGCCTTGAGTGACCACCTGATGCTTCATGATGATAGCCTATGGTACTATACCCCATCCAGTTATTGTCACCACAGTACTACACATAGCTGTCATTGCTACACACCATAATGATGTGTGTGCACACATATGCACCTCTAAACAGTATGCATACCAATCACCATTTGCACAACTGACACATATATGTCTTGTGATGCTATTGAGTGGCTAGGTCATATGACACATATTGGGTATGTGTAGTGTTTAAATATGCAGTTGTGTTTTAGCATGCCATGTCATGGATGAGACTGGCATGTCCACAATATGATCTACACTCACCATAAGTACCGTACATTGGATATGTGGCCGAATGGTATTCCATCAATTATCCATGCACCACTGATGGTGTTGTGTGAATACTCATCATGCATGTGCTAAAAATGTGTCCACAATTATTTGCTAAAGACACAGATGCTGTAATCAGCATTGGATACCTATCTGACACACAGATACACATCCAGCAATGGTATGTACACCTGTGAGTTATGGTGCACAGTACATCACAGGGTTATGAATACCTGCACAGCAATGTTGTGTCCATGTATGCATTGGCCATCACCTAATAACAAAACACATGCATCAAAGCCATGTATACTGTTAGTAACAAGGACTGACTACACTTGCATTGCATGCTGTTGAGCAACACATGTCCTGCATGCTGACATGTGTGATATGACTGTTTTGCTTGTGATACTGTACCCCACCATCACCTGCTATTGTGTATGTTCTGTGATTGCTGGTGTTGTGTGTGTCTGCTTTCGGGAGGAGTGTAGTTTTGTGTGTGTGCATGTCTGCATGTGTGCATATGTGCATGTGCGTATGTGCACATGTGTGCATGTGGTCTGAAGTCATGTTCAGGTCTTAAAGTGTGTTTCCTGTTTTTCTCTCACAGGTGGTGAGGTGGGGCTGGTTCAGTACAGCAGGGGACCTGATTTCACTGAGACAGAGAGTGATCATGAGGATAGGTGTGTTGAGGCACAGGCAGGTTTGTCAGGGTCTGTTGTTGGGCCACCAATTGACAGTACACAAGTCTCCACCCATCCATGCACACAGTCATACTGCCTGTACATCCATCATCACCATTGCCCTTAGCTGAGGGACAGTGTATGGTTGGCACTGGCCAGGACAGTGTGGTATCTATGGCACATGTATCAGGACACAGCAGCCATAGCCAGATGTCTGGAATGGTACCCCATAGGCAGATGCCCAGGGGTTCTCATCAGAGCACTGCTGGTCATCATGCCCCTGGCAGATGTACCACACCTCTTTCTACCACATGCATGTTCCAGGCTATCATGGAGGCACAGACACGAATGGAGTGGTACACCAGACAGGGGCTAAGGGCACAGAGGTCTCATTACACCTCTGTAAATGACAGTATCCATGACCTAGCAGGTGTCATACATATCTACACTGAGGTCATTGATAGGCATTGGGGTGAGATATTGGATGTCCTCCACAATGTCATGTCTATGTGTCAGGACAGTGCGGGATGGTTGAGACATCGACGTGGATGTATGCCAGCAACATCACCAGCTGGAGGTCACTGTGGACGTCCAGCAAGTCACAGCCACTCCTGTAGTGCCAGTACCAGCCCCAGCAATGTTGGGGGGGCTGTCTATAGACTGTCCTAATAGACCACGTGCACGTGGCTCTGGCCAGTCCCAGCAGGGACCTGGATCCAGTTGACATTTGTCAACCTCTTCAGATAGTACCCAATCTGGATTAGTACATGATACTGTCTGTAGCACCCCTGCCAGGCACAGGTTCCATATCAATGGCCAGAGACAGTGATCTGTAAAGCCTGCCAGGTACAGTCTGTAGTTGTCTCACAAATCCCCATATATGGCAGCCACATAGTGGAACTGTGTGTATGTAGACACACACACATAAACCAGAAACCTAGGGCAAGCACATACCCGCACACATGACATCAACATTGGCCCATAACAGTACTCATGGCCCTCACACACACGTCGATTGTATGGCTCAGTGTAGGCCTCTGGCAAACCAACAACACACCCTGTGCCACCTCCTGTCATCTGTAACATTGATGCAGGAACAGGCTAACATGGTGCTGATGCACAGGGTGACTTTAATAAAGTATAGCAATGGTTGGATGTGTAGCATGTTGTCAGCAGTAAAGTGTAATGATATCCTTGAATGTGTAGCTGAGCTGGCATGATGCATTAAAGCTGCAATTAGCAATGTTGTATTGTTTTCACCAGTGTTTATTCCAATTGTGTTTTGTTTGCCCATGTGCCACTTGGCTGATGTGTGTAGTTGTGTCAGCATGCATTATACAGTGAACAGTAAGTGTGGGGTGTGTGCAACATATGTTTGCAGGTGTCCATTTGTGAACATGGTGGAGGTGCACAGTCTGCATGAACATGCATATTGGACACATGGGCAGGGTGACATGCCCTATATTGGCCAGTGTTAACACTCCATAGTTTATATTGGTGGCCAGTATGCATTGTACTACACACATTTTGGAACTTGAGTACGCATGTGTGTGTATGACATGGGTTGACACTGTGCTGTGGGTGATGCTGTTGTTGCTATCTGTCATTGGTTTGCATTACTAAGGTTAACACTGTCCCAGCTGCACAATCCTGTAGTAATGCACACTGTTCACCTACAGGGTTGCATGGACCGTGCTATCACAAACACAAGAAATTCTCACTTATACAGTAAAAGTGCATTAGTCTTATGGACCCCTGCCATAAACTAAATATATAATAGAAGATGTGAAGTTGTACCAAAAAAGAGTTACATACCAAGAAGGGATAACCTCTCTGGTCAGTATCATTGGGAAAATACAAGCCCTCATTAAACATACAAGGGAAGCTTCAAAATACAAAATGGCAAGGATTCCAAAGACAACACTAAAGCTTTCTTTAGTGTTGTTTATAATCTACAGGGGAAATTTCAGATCGGGTCACAGTTAATGTAAATGGCCACAAAGTACACTGATCTGACTGACATTACCAATTTCTTGTCAGACAGTTTGAATGCGGATTTCACAACGCTGTCATTACACAAGGGCCACATTTCCAGACCTGAAGAATGTAAAACCTGATGATTCACAGACACTCTAGTTAAAACATCTCTTTACCAAAGTCCAAACCACAGTGGCAATGGTACTGGACAGTGTCCCTGGCTGTGTCATACACAAGCTGACATATGAAGTCACCAGTCACCTAAACACTCTGTCCAGATGCAGCCTCTATACAGGTTACATACTTGTGGAATGACGGGCGGTAATGGTGTTCACAGTCCACAAGGGTTGAGCTATAACGTCTTCTTCTTCTTCTCCTTTCAGATGCTCCCATTAGGGGGTCGCCACAGTAGATCATCTGTTTCCATTTCTTCCTGCCCTCTGCATCTTGCACTGTCACACCATCCACCTGCATGTCCTCTCTCACCACAGCCATAAACCTCATCTTAGGCATTCCTCTTTTCCTGTTACCTGGCGGCTTCATCCTTAGCATCTATTTCACAATATACTCTGCATCCCTACTCAGGACATGTACAAACCAACTTAATCCTGCCTATCTGGCTTGGTCTACTAACCTTTAAACCTGGGCTGACCCTCTAATGTACATTTTCCTAATCCTGTCCACCCTCGTCACACCCAGTGCAAATGTTAACATAAATTGATTAAGGGTAGAACTACAACAGTTCCTGGAAACTCTCACCCTATAAGCCAGACAAATGTTATCTGAAAGGCTATGGAGCACAGCATTATGGAACTCATTAACAGAAACATTATGAACCTGCAAACACTGCACCATACCCACTTAGGTTCTCTAAAGGCCAGATCATGGCTCCTACACCTAGTAGGCTTCAAGCCAGTTAACAAGGCTATAGGTGAGGGAGGGGAGGTCCACATAGCCAAGCTATAGCTCACCAGCAATTCATACCCATCCCACATTCTGGTATTATACATAACCTCAACAGACTGACCATAAATGATTGTTAGATGATGGATTGACAACTGACGCACAGATGTAGGACACACAGTAACATTTGCAACCTCCATATACAATTCTATGCCAGTAACAAGTGGTATTCACCTGCACTCAGTCCTGGGACCACTCCTGTTTGGCATATAGCTTTCTTAGGTACAAGCAAACACAGTAGGGATATGTCTGCCCACGTTTGATGAAAATGCATACTGTGGGCTATACTTAATTCTCCAGATGACACACACATCCTCCAAAAGGGTATCACAGAGACAGATACCTGGTGTCAAACTCATGCTGTAAAGCTATAAGTCAAAGAAAGCATAGTTATCCACTTTTAGAAAGCAAAGTATCCCCAGAGTACCACATAGGTAGTAGCCCCCAAAATGTGGAACAGGTACTAATGTATACATAGAGCCATGTGTTTAGTCATCTCTCCTTTGATAATCACATTACCAAATGGTTTTGGAAATCCCTCTGTGGAGCACATAAGCAATAAAGGGTTTGCATGCAGATCCACAGAGGTTGTTGCACACCTATAATGATTAGTCATCTTTACCAGACTTTTCTTGCTTTGGAACAGGATTCAAATATACCTCAAGCATAAACCCTCACTCACACTCTTCAATAGAAACCATGATGAGTGGATGTGAAACAGAAGATGTAGCCCAGGGATCACTGCAGTGGCTAAGCTTGTCACAAGCATACAGAAGTAACCTAAGGTCTGGAAAGTGCCAGCACGCTCTGGCAAAGATAATAGATGCTTTCATGGAGAAAGCAGAGTACCCACCTATGAAATAATTGAGGTAACATGTATGTATATGGCTTTGCCCCACAACTACCTTACATGTGTAATGCACATACAGTTGTCATTGTGATATGTCATACACTAAAAAAAATCAAAACCCACTCCATATTGGCCAACAGTGTCACACACTCTCACACACCTGGAACACACACAAACACACAGTCAGCAAGTGCGAGATTCAAACTCCTTCCTAACTACATTATGATACTACAGCAGTATGCATTTACCCGACGTGCTATACACATTACTGGGATTTCACCTTTCCACGGGTATATTTGTAGGATGGTGACATCATTAGACTTGACAAAGACGAGCATACCGCTTTTAAGGGGTGTGAGTAGTCTCCAAAAAGGTTGCTCCTCCCCAGGGAGACACACACACTCACACACACTTGGCAAGTGCAGGAATCAAACCCCTACCTAACTACATTATGATACTACAGCAGTACGCATTTACACAACACGCTATACACATTACTAGGATTTCACCTTTCTACAGGTATATTTGTAGGATGGTGACATCATTAGACTTGACAAAGATGAGCATACTACTTTTAAGGGGTGTGAGTAGTCTCCAAAAAGGTTGCTCTCTCCCCAGGGAGAGACAGACAGACACACACACACACACACACACAAACACACACACACACACACACACACACAGTTGGCAAGTGTGGGGTTCTTAATCCAAACTAAGTACGTCTTTACACTTCAGAAAGCAATATGGAGTTACAGGGTGCAATACAGACATTACTTGCTGACAGTTTCCCCAAAGGTTTTTTTACATTTGCCAACCTCAGCAGGCTTATCCTACTAGGTGTATTGTGAGTGTATTGTATGCATAGGCCATGACCATATCATATATGGGTTGATGCACCACATGCTAACACACAGGGTCAAACTGATGGCTAAGCTCTGTCAACCCAATACTGGACAATACAGTCAAGAGGAGTAGGGTCATACAACCACAACACCAACAGTCTCACATAGACCTACAATATAAGCACCAGCAAAACACACACATAAATACACATTACCATACTCGGAGAATACAAATATTAATCTGAAAAAGAGAGAGCGTCCTCCTAAGCAGACAAGCAAGCAACATGCACCTCCAAGCACACGCCAGAAAACACATAATACACCAAAGCAGTGTGCCTCACAACAGGCCCTAAGGCAAAACAACATACCCAACACACTAGTAATAGGGGACTCCATAGTCAGGCACACAGATGTTCCACTCACTCGGCTGGACAAGGGGAAGGTTACTGTCAGTTGTCTGTCAGGTGCTATGATCCGCCACATAACACAAGCACTTACATCACTCCAGAACAGGTACATATATGACGTGTTCTTTGTACATGTCAGTGTGAATGATCTGAGACATACCTCCCAGGACAACATGACAAGAGATATATAGTAGCTCTATGATCATGTAGCCCAGGCTGGTATGACCCTGATCTTGAGTAGCATCTTACCTTCACCTACATGATACTGCAATATAACAGAAAGACGATAAACCTCAACAATTGGCTGAGCTTCTGCTGTCATTAAAAGGGGATCCAGTCTCTGCCTGCCTGTGATGACATGATAGACAAGCCTCGTTGCTTCACTAGAGATGGTTTGCACCTGTCACCCCTATGCTTCTGAATACTGGCCAAGGCTCTTGCTGTCCCCATATTACCTGGCAAGGTTCAAAAGTTCATAGGTTCATAGGTAGGTACTAGGCTATTGGCCCTGGGGCCTATACAAGCCAAGCCAAAAAGGTACCCTGGCTTTTGCCACCCAAGAAATGTATTTTCCTGTGCCACTGTCGAGCAGAGACACAGAAGTGATCACCGGGGTGAATTTCCTATTTCCCATCCAATCATCAAGATTTTTCTTGAAGAGTGCTAATGAGGAGCTTTGTTTGATATAGACAGGTAGTTTATTCTGGAGTATGGGAAGTCTCTGGGACAGGAATCTTTCCCTCCGGCATGTTCTGTTTATTGTGGTGACAAGGTTTAGGTCCCTAGAGCATGTAGCTCGGAGGGATTGGGATTTCTTTAAGTGGAGCATGTCCAACAGCTCTGGGTTTGACATGGCTTTGTATGTTAGGCAGAGATCACCTCTGAGTAGGCGATATGCGATGGAGTAAAGCTGGAGGTTTTTGAGACGGTCTGTGTAGGGCACTGTGTTTGAGGCCGGTAATCCTCTTTGTGAGGTATTTCTGCTGCCTTTCCAGTTTTCGTAGATGTCTTGTGAGGTACATACCAAAAGGGGCATTGTACTCTATAGTGGATCTAATGAGTGATGAGTAGAGGGGAACAATGACCTCTTTTTTTCTGCATGAGAAACCTTTTGTGATGAGGTGTGCCACGTAGAAGGATTTCCTGACTACTGTGGCGATGTGATTATCAAAGGAGAGACTACTGTCCACCTGTGTCCCAAGGTCTCTTATCATACTTTCAGTGTTAAGTATACTACCACCTATGTTGTAGTTCATGGGTACAAAGTTTTTACCAAAGGGGATGACAATGCACTTTTTGGCATTGAGCTTGAGGCCATGGCTTTGACACCAGGCATCTGTCTCAGTGAGGCCCTTTTGTAGGATGTCCACATCATTAGTAGTTTTGATTATGGCTCCTAGTTTGCAGTCATCTGTGAACTTCATTAGCCAAAGACCTTCTGTGTTAGCCTGTACTTCAGATAAGTAGATACCAAACAGGACAGGACCCAGGACTGAACCCTGTGGTACCCTACTTGTCACTGGTCTGAAGTCGGATTTGGAGTCTGCTACTTTCACAGTGTGGGTTCTGTCAGTGAGCCAGTTGGCAACCCATCTTGTGACATAGGGATTTATACCTAGTTTAGTGAGTTTATCTATAATTCCAGAGTGGGGGATGGTGTCGAAAGCCTTGGCAAGATCTAGATAGGCTGTGTGAACCACCTTACCCTTGTCTATGGCTTTGGTGACTGCTTCAAAGAAGTCTATCAGGTTTAGGAGACATGATCTGCCTTTTACAAACCCGAACTGGTTGGGGTCCAGAGTTTGGAGATTACCAATGTCTTTGTTTATAAGTTCCATGATGATATGTTCCATGGCCTTGCAGACCAGGCTCATCAGGCTAATGGGGCACTAGTTCTCAGGGTCCGTGGTGGCTCCCCCCTTGTGTAGTGGGATAACCATCGCTGTGCGCCATTCAGCAGGCACAAAGCCTGAGGTGAGGCTATGACTGAACACGGTACTTAGGTGTGGTGCCAGTTTGTTCTGAAGTTCATGTAGAACGCAGCCTGGGATGTTGTCTGGTCCCATGATTGCTGTTCCTGGCTTTGGAGAGTGTGTTTTTTACCTGTGCAGCCATGAGTACAGGAACTTTGCATTCTTCCGGTATAGAGATGGGCTATTTAATGGGTGAGAGGGGGGTAAAGTTAGCACTGAACCTATCTGCCAGGATGTTGGCAATATCAGTTGGGTCTGTATATTTAGTGCCATTGTGCTGTAACTCAGAGCAGATCTGAGTGTTGCCATTGAGATTCTTGACATAGCTATAGAATGCTTTGTGGTTGTCTTTAGAATCAGTGGCAATTTTGTTTTCATAACTAGTTTTGAAGGATTTTATCAGGGATTGCAGCTTCTTACTGAGGCTGACCAGGGAGCTCCTCCACTCATGGGATTTTACTCTCTTTTGCAACAGTTTCTTCCTTCTGTTGTACAGTTTGTTTATGGCAAGGGACCACCAGATTGGCTTCCTTTTTTTGGAGGATAGCATCTTGGTTCTGTCTGGGATAGCACGATCCATGCACTCATGTAAGTGCTTATAAAGTGCAATTGTGTAGGATTCAGTAGTCATAACTGTATTGTCCATCTGCATGGGTTTCATGAAGTTCACCACTTCTGTCTTAAGAAGCATGAAGTTGGCTTTGGAGAAATTTTTTAATATGGTTTCCTTAATGGGGGGTGGGGGCAGAATGTGGATATGTAGGGTAATTAGCTTATGGTCGGATCGGACCAATGAGGCATTGACTTCAGGTGTGGAACACTGGTCACTCAGGACAAACCAAACCCCGTAACCAACACAAATAACCACAAAGTGAGCTAAATGCTACTCATTGCCAGAAGTCTCAGCCTCCAGATGCGCACAGTCAAGGCACTTCTCATTATGGAGAATATTGATATCTGTGCAGTAACAGAAACCTAGTTCAAGGCTCCAGACAGCACACCATTACTACCAGGATTCTACTCATTCCATACCTTCCAGCATCAGAACCTGAATCATAGCACATAGGGTGAGAATGTATCCATATTCATCAAGGATACCTACACCTCTCTCTACATCCTCTCTACAGGATATGTACCCATAGAATGTTGCACAGCAATGTTCTTCCCACTCCACAGGTGTGGGGCCACAAAAGACCCTTGACATTCCCGTTCTATGAACCTGACGAGTCTGATCTGCAAGGCAATGGAGCCAATCATAATGGAAGTCAACAATAAAGACATTGGGAACCTTCACACAGTTGAGCACACCCAGTTTGGCTTTGTGAAATGCAGACCACACCTCCTGAACTGGGTGGATTTCTTTGATACAGTTACCCACACTACAGATGATTGGAAGGAGCTCCACACAGCCTACCTATACCTCGCTAAGGCCTTTGACACCATTCCCCAGTCAGGTATCATAGATGAACTCACCAACCTGGGCATAAATCCATACATCACAAGATGGATTGCAAACTGGCTCACAGATAGATCCCACAAATTAAGAGTTGCTGGCTACATGTCAGACTCTAAACCGGTAACAACTGGTGTCCACCAGGGTCAGTCCTGGGGCCCCTCCTGTTTGGTATAGACTTCTCTGAAGTACATGCCAACACAGGAGGGCTGTGGTTGGCTAAGTTTGCTGGGAACTGTAAAGTGTTTGCCATAATAGATTCCCCGGATGACACAAATATTCTCCAGAAGGGACTCTATGAGACAGATGTGTGGTGTCAGAATCATGGCCTCAAGCTCACTGTGAAAGAATGCATAGTAATCCCCTTTGGGGAAAACAAAGTACCCACAAACTACCACATAGGTGTTACCCCCTAAAAACTGACAAGGTAATAAGGGATCTGGGGACACAAGTAGATAGTCATCTTTCCTTTGATAACCATGTTGCCAAAGTGATTAGGAAATCCTGTGTGGCCCACCTAAATCAACAAAGGGTTTGCATCACGATCAAAAGAGGTAGTGGTGGCCCTCTACTCTTAAGTCATCAGACCCATCATTGAGTACAATGCACCATTTTGGATGTACTCGACTAAGCATATCCAGCAGCTGGAGAGACCACAGAGGTACCTCACCAAGAGGATTACTGGCCTCAAACAGTTGTGTTATACAACACAACTGGTAAAACTAAATCTGTTCTCCGTTGCGTACCGCCTATTCAGAGGCACACTCTGCCTAACATACAGAGCCATGTCCAACACATAACTGTTGAACATGCTCGATCTAAGGATAACAAAATTGAGTTGAACTACACACTCCAGGGATATGAACCTCATCACAACAATGAATACAACATGCTGGTGGGATAGAGTACCATCCCTGAGACTTGCCTTACTGTGGAACAGAGTCCCAGTGTACATCAGACAGAGCCCCTCGCTGACACCCTTCAATAGAAACCTTGATGAGTGGATGGGAAACAGACAATTCACGCCAGGCATCACATCAGCAGTCCCACTAGAAAGGGGCTTAGGGTACTAACTATTAGAACTAGGGCTTAGGAGACTAACCAATGGGGTGGTGAAAGCTGCACAACTTGCCTAGGCTAATATATGCCTTTGTGAAGATAGTCTACTACATACCTATGAACCTATGTGACAGGTACATGTCTACAGATAGTAGATGTGTACTTCATTGTACAGTCATGTTGTACAGCAGGCACATGCACCACATACACTGTAATGCTTACAGATACTGGTGGTTATTATGTACAGTGGGTGAGATGTGCACCTCATGTCTTTTGTGCCATTGGGATGTGTGCTGGGTGGGACAGTCCTGGATGGCTCCCTGTCATGGTCACCCTCTTACACACATCTCTGCCCATCCATCTTTGGCTTATTATACTGTGTTCCCCCTACATATATAGGTACATAGGTAGGTAATAGGCTATCTGCCTGTAGGCATATATTAGTTTGGCCAAAGTGTGCAGCTATCACCACACATGGGGTTAGTTCCCTATGCCTCTGTGTAGTAGAGCTGATGAAGTGATCCATGGTGTGACAGTTCAGTTTCATATACCCTCATCAAGGCTCATCTGGAAGAGTGTGAGTGAGGGACTCAGCTTAATGTAGGTTGGGAGTCTGTTCCAAAGCAAGGGAAGTCTGTGAGTTAGTAATGTATCCCTCCAACATGTTCTATTTATTGTTGTGATGATTATATCCCTAGAGCATGTGGCAAAGTGAGCTTGGGTTTACTTCAGATAGAGCATGTACATCAGTTCTGCATTGGACATGGACCTGTCTGTTGGGCAGAGATCACCTGAGTAGACAGTATGCAACAGAGTACAGATTGAGTTACTACAGTCTTGTTGCATGGGGCAACTGTTTGAGGCCAGTAATCCTCTTGTTGAGGTACTTCAGTGGTCTTTCCAGCTGCTGAAGGTGCCTAATCAGATTCATCGCAAGTGTGTCGTGGTACTCTCTGATGGGTCTGATGACTGATGAGTAGAGGGAACCTCCTTTGACCTACATGCAAAGACTTTGGCAATTTGTGGGAACACATAGCATGATTTTCTAACCACTTTGTGAATGTGTTTCTGAAAGTAGAGATGACTATCCACATGTGTCCATAGATCCCTTATTATTACCTCCATATTTAGGGTGTTGGCACCTATGTGGTATTTGTATGACTGTAGCTCGAGGCCATAATTTTGGCACCACATCTTTCTGACTGAGATCCTTTTTAAGGATGTCTCTGTTGTCCCAAACATCGATTATGACAACCTTTTTGCAGTCAACCACAAACTTTGCTAACCATAGCCCTCATGTGTTTGACTGTATTTCTGAAAAGTATACACCAGACAGGAGGGGTCCCAGGACTGAGCCATGGGGGACAGCAGTTGTTACCAGCTTACAGTCCAACAAGGAGACCACAATTCTTACCTTTTGGGATCTATCTGTGCCCCAGTTGGCAATCCATCAGATTACATACGTGTTTATGCACAGGTTGTTGATTTTGTGGATACGACGTGTATGTGGGATGTTGTAAAAGGGCTTTTCAAGGTCTATGTAGGCTGTGTGGAGCTCATTTCATTGATGTATGTCCTGGGTAACTGCCTTGAAAACTGTCTAGCAGGTTTAGGGACCATGATCTGCCCCTGACCAAACCAAAATGGGTAGGGTGGGTGTTTGTAGGCTCCCAATAGCTCTGTTTATGAGTTCCATAATGATGGACTCCATGGCCTTGCTGATCAGGCTTATTAGGGTTATAAGACAATAGCTCCCATGGTATGTTGTGCACCAACACTTGTGGAGTGTGCCAAATGTTGCTGTAACCCATTCAACATTTTCATATCCTGTACAGAGGGTGAGTCTCAACAGACTGTTCAGGTGCAGGTTCTGTTTGTTTTGGAGTTCACATATGACACAGCCAGGGACACCATGTCATCCCATAGACACCGTGTTTTTAGGTTTGGATAGAGCTGTTTAAGCATTTTATATGTGATTTCTGCCTTTTCACAATCTCCAGGTATGTAATGGGCCCTTTTGTCAGTGAGAGGGGGGTAAATATGTATGAACCTGTCTGACAAGATGTTGGCAATGTCAGTCATGTACATGTATTCATTTACACTTTGCACTGACTCAGAACATATATGAGTTTACATTGAAATTTATGACATAGAGAAAGAAAGCTTCATGGTTCTCTATGGACTCTTTGGCAATATTTTTGCCAGAACATGGCTTGGATAATGTTAGGAGTGCTCATTGTTTCTTGATGATACTGATTGGAGATTTATTGATCTTCTTTGAATTTTCGCTTTCTTTGAACAACTTAAGTACTTGTATTACATAGTTTGATTATGACAGGGGTCCAATATATTATATGGGTCTGTTTTCATATCACTGTGTGCGCAAGGTAGGATTGGTGAATAGTGATATGTGTCTGGAGTAAGAACTGCAGCTGCCAGATATGTGTGGCCCACTGCTATACTCAGACATGGCCTAAGTGTGTGAGCATGCCCAGTATGACCTTTCAGTATGTTGTTGACTGACATTTGTTAAATTTGTTTAAGTGTGTGAGCATGCCTACTATAGGCATATATATATATATATATATATATATATATATATATATATATATATATATACTATATATGTGTGAAAATTCAAGTTGGTTTTTACTTCAGGGCTCACCTTTGTGTTGTACATCAACAGGAAGCACGCTGTGCCTGCAGGGCTTCCATGAGTCAATTTGCATAGACTTATCAACATTTCTACATACAGGGGGGACAGCTATTATTTGTGCATTTCTTTCCGGGGGGCACACCTGATTGTTACTGTGGGTGTACATAGGATGAGGGGTACACCTGACACTTATACACATTTGCTAAGCCTGCACTGCTATGTCAGGTACTCCATTTCAGTCTGTACTGTTGCCTATCATATTGGCTTGAGGCATACCACTGTACTACAGACCTTAGCTTCCAATTTCACACATATTAGTTTGTGACTTCATAGCCTACCCAACCCACATCACACTGTCTGGCCTGCTGTCCTCTGTCTGCATAGGCCTGGGGGGAGGTTACTCATATGCCTCTTCAGAGGGCATGATACAGCATTTGTTTGTGTTTGTCTACAATTGTCCTGCTGGCTGTGACTGTTAGGTATGTGACCCCCCCAACTGGTATGTGTGAGTGACTTAAGTTGTGTCTGTGCCAGTGAAATGCTGTCATGGCTTAGTGGTTCAGTACTGTGACTATAGTGCACAGTATCCTGAGTTCAAGCCCTGTCACTGCTTTTTATTTTCCTGCTAGGCAGACCTGACTGGTTAAGGAACAGTAAAGCAGGTGTGAGTGTGTTTACCCGACTTTGCCCAATGTTGCCCAACTTTGCCCGACATTGCCCGACATTGCGCTGGTTAGCGAGGTGTGCAGCTATGCCCAATTGTATTTAAATATGCTCAGTACTGGTAAAATGTGCTTAGCAGTGCTTTATATTGCTTAAAATAGGGCACTCATGCCTCAGGTGGTGCTGCAGGGCTGCCTATGTCGGATGCACATAGTACACTCCCTATACATGTTTGAAAACAGGTAGTGTCAAGTTAGGCATCCCTTTTACTGTATGTGCAAGTCAGAGAGAGGTGTCATTTCCAGGGTTCCTACTGAGTCAGTGTATGTGCTATGCGTTGTCTCTTTGCCAATGCCAGGGCATACTGGGCATGCCTCCTTCTGCCTACTGGGGCAGGCTCAGGTTGTTCCTCCTCTGAGTCATGCTGTGCCTGTGCAGGCCTTGGCAATGGTGGGGGGCTGTTGGGCCCTGCCCCATGGTGTTCCTGTTGCAGCTGTTTCTACAGGATCATATTGTGTAGCATGGCACATACCATAACAATTTGGGTACATGTAGTTGGTGAGTACTGCAAGGCTGCAACAGATGCATCCAGGCACCGGAACCATGACTTGAGCATCCCAAACATATGCTCAATTATGTTTCTTGTTTGTGCGCGTGCCTCATTATGGAGTTCTTGTTTCAGTGTGTGTGCATTTCTGATGGGTGTCATCAGCCACAGGTCAAGTGCATATCCAGCACCCCCCACTAGGCGACCCTCAGGGATGTCCCCATTGGCAAATCTCTGGTACAGCTGGGTCAGATGCCAAATGTGGGAATCGTGATAGTTTCCAGGGCATCCAGCACACACATTCATTATTATACCCTGGGCATCGCACACAAACCTGCAGTTGATGGAGGGGAAGCCCTTGCGATTGATGTAGACCCTACCCCGCTCACTGGGTGGTGCTTTAATGTTTATGTGCATGCAGTCTATTGCACCCACTCCTCAGGGTATTCTGCTATTTGGTGGAAAAGATGCATATTGCTGGCCAATGCCTCACGGTAATTGGGAAATATACGTGGTCAGTGACATGTGCTGACATGACATCCAGGAACTGGTGGAGTACCCTGGATGCTGATGCCTGTGAAATCCCCATCATATCACCAGTTGGTCTTTGGAAGGTACCTGTAGCTAGTATTCTTAGGCCTACACATACCTTGGTATCCACTGGGATGGGTTCACCTCTGTTGGTTCTGTGAGTGAGGCATGGCCGGCAAAGCTCAACAATTTGCTGTAGGAGGTCTCTGTCCACCCTATAGCGCTCCACTATCTCCAGCTCATGTAGCCCCTGGTAGGTTACCCTGGGTCTGTACACTCTTTTCCATCTCCTCACTGTGGGTTGCTCAGCAGCATTCACAACATCAACACCCTCAGCACCTTGCACATGTTGGTTTATGATAGCAAGAGCAGCCCCTAATATTTTGTCTGAATTAAGCTTTTTAAGTTTTCCCTCTTTGTATACTGCAGTGTTGCAGAGTTCTTGAGAAAAAAACAGGGGGAATGGTGTTTGCAGAGTTTAAAGTGCTGGGCTGGGCTAGTCTGCTGCCTGTGTAATTGGCTGATTCTGATATATTTCACCTGGCAGATCTACTAGTTCTCCTTGGTTAACTTCCTACTACTTCTTTTCCTTCCTTTTGCCTTTCTGTTTCCGCCTGGGAAAGTGCCGCGCAGACAAGCGCAAACACACGCACACACTCTGTGCATGTTTGCAAGGAGTTTCCTATCTTTTAACAGTGTGCACCTTTGGTTTGAGGTTTTTAAATAGGACAACTGTAGGCACGCCTCTTGCAATCCTGAGCAACTCAAAGCAAACATAAGCCACTGTGCTCAAATTAGCTTACAGCCTGTCTGACACACACCCTCATGATGTCACCTATATTCTACTCTACTACTCACCTACTCCTACTCTTACACTCTTGGGACATGCCTCACATGCTGGGGAAAATTGGGATTCACTATCCTTATCCTCATTTGCATAGGATTGCCTAGTAATGCATGGTTACATCTCTCACACTGAGCTTCCCCCCCTTAGCAACCACTACTCAGTGGCCATGTTGTCTTCAGCCTGCCATTCACCTGCATGGCAGAATAAGCTTTTTAGTGAAAATGCCTATTTTTGGCTTTTTTTAATTATTTTCTTGTTTTTATAAGCGCCGCACGTTTGCGCGGTGCTGCACTATGCTTAAACATCGGAGATCGGGGAAAAAAAGTAAAATTTTTATATTTTTAAACATTTTAAAATGCCAATGGCCTTATATTTGGCCATTGGCATGCTTCCTCAACTGTATGCATCCTTTATTTGCAGCTGTCATAGCTCCGTTTAGCTATTTGCAGAACTGTACTCCGTTACCAATGGAGTACATTTCTGCAGTTAACACTAATCTTCCACGGACAGGTTAGTGTTTCCTGGATCACAAATTTACCTCATTTGCATGGCTTTCACCAGCAAATGAGGTAATCTGCATACCATGACGCTGTCCGTACAAAAGTAGCTTTAGCAGCTCTTGTGCATGCCCCTGCCGGCTGTACCTGGATCGCACGGCACACATATTGCCGCCGTGAGCTCCTACACTCTTCTTGCACTCCATGCAAGTTTTCATAAATCCGGCCCAGAAATGTCTTCTGACAATATAGCTAAGGAGTGAGATAAAATTAAAGTGGAGTTTAAAAATAGGATGGAAATGAAAAAAGAGAAATATGGTTAAGAAGAAGCAAGAATTATTTAGAGGGACTGACAAAGGTTAAAGTATTGCAGAACAGGAAGGATCTCACAAAACAAGAAGAGGAACAATTGCAGAATGCTAAAAAAGAAAATAAGGGATTACTTTGATAATTTGCATGAGTTTAGAAAGATTGCTGTTAAATATTTTTGATAATAATTATATAGCACAAAAACTGGGATTTTGGATGTAGATCCTTAAGGAGAATAACAGTGACCATACAGAATATTATATTCATAAAGTAGCAGAAAGTATTCTAAGAACTAACGTAACACTGGAATGGAAAAATGCAATTCTACCAATAGAGATGACTGCAGTTAGGGATACAGACAATGACTCGGGCAACAGAAAATGGAAAGGGTTGTTGCCAACCTTAGGGAGCTTATACAAGGAAGATAAGAGATCCTGTAGAGGTACTAGAAATATTTCAAAAGTATAAAGCAGAGAAATATAGAAATCCAGAAAAGGTACAAATGGAAATGTTTATGAAATAATTAAATATGCCAAGGTTAGAGGCAGATGAGGCTCAATTACTAACTGTTACTAATAGTTACTAACAGTTAGGAAAGGGGGAGATGACATAAAATGTCTATATGCCAAGGTTAGAGGTAGATGAGGCTCAATTACTAACTGTTACTAATAGTTACTAACCATTAGGAAAGGAGGAGATGACATAAAATGTCTATATGCCAAGGTTAGAGGTAGATGAGGTTCAGTTACTAACTGTTACTAATAGTTACTAACAGGAAAGGAGGAGATGACATAAAATGTCTATATGCCAAGGTTAGAGGTAGATGAGGTTCAGTTACTAACTGTTACTAATAGTTACTAACAGTTAGGAAAGGAGGAGATGACATAAAATGTCTATATGCCAAGGTTAGAGGTAGATGAGGTTCAGTTACTAACTGTTACTAATAGTTACTAACAGTTAGGGAAGGAGGAGATGACATAAAATGTCTATATGCCAAGGTTAGAGGTAGACGAGGTTCATTTACTAACTGTTACTAATAGTTACTAACAGGTAGGAAAGGAGGAGATGACATAAAAATGTCTATATGCCAAGGTTAGAGGTAGATGAGGCTCAATTACTAACTGTTACTAATAGTTACTAACAGTTAGGAAAGGAGGAGATGACATAAAATGTCTATATGCCAAGGTTAGAGGTAGATGAGGCTCAATTACTAACTGTTACTAATAGTTACTAACCGTTAGGAAAGGAGGAGATGACATAAAATGTCTATATGCCAAGGTTAGAGGTAGATGAGGTTCAGTTACTAACTGTTACTAATAGTTACTAACCGTTAGGAAAGGAGGAGATGACATAAAATGTCTATATGCCAAGGTTAGAGGTAGATGAGGTTCAGTTACTAACTGTTACTAATAGTTACTAACAGGAAAGGAGGAGATGACATAAAATGTCTATATGCCAAGGTTAGAGGTAGATGAGGTTCAGTTACTAACAGGAAAGGAGGAGATGACATAAAATGTCTATATGCCAAGGTTAGAGGTAGATGAGGTTCAGTTACTAACTGTTACTAATAGTTACTAACCATTAGGAAAGGAGGAGATGACATAAAATGTCTATATGCCAAGGTTAGAGGTAGATGAGGTTCAGTTACTAACTGTTACTAATAGTTACTAACAGGAAAGGAGGAGATGACATAAAATGTCTATATGCCAAGGTTAGAGGTAGATGAGGCTCAATTACTAACTGTTACTAATAGTTACTAACTGTTAGGAAAGGAGGAGATGACATAAAATGTCTATATGCCAAGGTTAGAGGTAGATGAGGTTCAGTTACTGTTACTAATAGTTACTAACCATTAGGAAAGAAGGAGATGACATAAAATGTCTATGTATCACCAATACAGATGAAAGTCCCCAGGAATAGATGATATTCCTGTTGAAGTTTGGAAGCTAGGAGGGAAAAACTGATAAAGATCTGGAAGGCTTTGTATAACAGTATTTTAAGAGGGGGAGAAGCACCAACATCCTGGAAGAAAGTGGTGGTGGCTGTAATGCCTAAAGAAGGTAAAGACCCATCAGATTCAGCTTCATACAGGCCCATTTCAATCCTAAACCATGATTATAAAGTGTCCATGTCTATAAAGGCTAACATAATGGCAAAGCTGATGCCAAGATTGATAGATATGGATCAATGTGGTTTTGTGGAAGGAAAGCAAACATATGACAACATTGACAAAACACTGATGATCCAGAGGGAAACAGAATGTAACAAATTACCTCTGTTCTTGGTGTGTATTGACGCAGAGTAAGCATTTGACAGAGTAAGCTGGGAGTTTATGAGCAGGGCAATGAAAGCATTTGCATTCCCTGATAAAATTATGAGGTTGACTAAGGGGGTCTATATTACATCGCCAAAATTGAATTCTGTTGAACACCTATTCAGCAAGACTTAATCAGCGGAATTCGCATCAGCAATTCACTGATGTTACTAAGGGAAAAAAAATACTTGCCCGAAGGACAATGGACCAACATCTTCATGAATCGAACCCACCCAATGTGTGAGGCTTTGCACCCCACACCCCCCTAACTATATATACCAACTCCGAGATCACACTACAGTGGAGAAAAGGGCACAGTTCTGCTGTTGGCCAGCAATGTCTTTGCCCTTAGTAAATTCAGTAAATTGCTGAAGTGATTTTTGCCGATTAGATGTCACTGAATAGGTGTTTGCCAGAATTCGATTTTGGCAGCCTAATATAGACCCGACTAGGGGGATATATGAGGGATCAGAGGTGAAAATTAAAGTGGGTAGTTTCCTCTCTGACAATTTCTGTTTGAGCATAGGAACCAGACAGGGGTGTTCTCTTCCCCCCTTTTTGTTTGCATTATATTTAGAACCACTGGCAAAGAAAATAAGGGACTCAGAAATTCAAGGATATAATTGGTGGGGTAGTCAAGAAAAGCTGGCTCTGTATGCAAATTATATTATTTTATACTTGATAAAACCAGAAAAGAACATTACAGTGTTGTGGAACATTTGGAGGCAGATATAAAATTAATGAAGCTAAAACAAAGGCAATAGCTGAAAATTATGTACCCACACATGAACTGGTTCAGCATTATCCATATTTATGGGGCTATGATGAAATGAAGTATTTAGGAATATGGATTAAAAATTATTCTGGCATGGCAGCTAAGGGTATGTGGGAAGAAGCTAATCAAAAGATAATATAAAAACTGAAAACTGGGAAAGCTCTGTTTTATGGATATGGATAGCAAGATACAAGCAGTTAAAATGTTTTTAATCCCTTTAGTTTTATACACTGGTCAAACATATTTTTATCAACCAGAGGGGAAGTTGTGGATAGCAATTAATAAAGAGTTGAAGGTTTTTATCTGGGAGGGGAAGACAGCAAGAGTCAAGTGGGATAAGCTGATTCTTCTAATAGACAAGGCGGTCCGGGATTACCCAATTTGAAGGGGTATTTCACAGCTACACAGTTAAGACTCCTATACACAGCACAAGCAGAAATCTATAATTCAGGGTGGAGAGGGACAATGATGAAACAGGGGAAAAGTTCAAGAAATAAGAAAAGACTGGGATTTTGGATGCAGATCCTTAAGGAGAATAACAATGACCATACAGAATATTATATTCATAAAGTAGCAGAAAGTATTCTAAGAACTAGCGTAACACTGGAATGGAAAAATGCAATTCTACCAATAGAGATGACTGCAATTAGGGATACAGACAATAGTCAAGAAGGGGGCTGGAATTTATTGGAGAAAACTGACAAAAGAACCAAGGTATTGGGACCAAATAATTTGACAGGGAAAGGTAGTAGGATGGGAAGTGATTAAGAATTTATTTGGACTTCAGTCTAAAGATTGCCTTCCCTGTCAAGGATATCAGAGTACAGGCAAAGAGAAAGAAATAAGGGGAAACTAAGTGAAAGACCAGCAGCATCTAGAACAGAAGTTAAAATAGAATAATTAGTAGAGCATATAAAATATTGCATGATCATAGGATCATAGGAGATTACTAGGCTATCAACCCAGAGGTCATTTTGAGCGTAGCGTTTCATCCTAATGTAATACCATAGAAATGCTAGTCAATAGCCAAGATTGCATTTAGTGATAACTGCCCATGTCCAAGAGTGTTGTGGGCTGTATCCCTGGTAAGAATTTTCAGTGCCCCATCCACTCGTCCATGTTTCTCTGGAAAAGTGTCATCAAGGTGCTCTGTTTCACATTAATTGGTAGCCCATTCCAAAGACAAGGCAGTCGCTTGGTGATAAAGCTGTCCCTCCAGCAGTCCTATTTAAGTTGCAGGCCATATTTAGGTCCCTGGAATGGGTAGCCCTAGTCCTGTTTGATTTATGGATATGTAGAAATATTCATTAGGTTTGGGTCTTGGGTTGCTTTGTAGGTCAAGTAAAAGTCTCCCCTAAGAAGTCTATACGATATGGAGTATAGTGACAGGGACTTTAGTTGATCTGTGTAAGGCACATGCTGGAAACCCCTGATCATCTTTATTAGAAACCTCTGAGGTCTCTCTAATTGCTGCAGGTGCTTAGTATAGTACATGTCAAATGAGGCATTATACTCAATTATGGGCCAGATAAGTGCCGAGTGTAGGGGAGTTATAACTTCTTTTGCTCTCGAGTCAATACCTTTACTAATCAAGTGTGCTATGTAGAAAGCGTTCCTTACTACAGTAGGCACATGGTGGTCGAAGTTAAGGTCACAGTCAACTTGTGATCCCAGGACTATTACCACTTCATTGATACTTAGGCTATTCTTGTTGATTTGATAGTGTGAAGGGACATTGTTTGTGCCAAAGGGAATAATGATGCATGATAACTATAAAAATCAATCAGAGGAGGTTAGAAAGGATTAGGAAGAGAGAGACTGGATAAGCAATTCACAAAGAAACAACGGGAGGATATATGTATGTCTCCCAATGTGCAACAACGTCTAGAAGATTTAGAACATTTGCTTAGAAGTGTTTCCATAGGTATTTTTATATCCCAAGTAGACTACAAAGAATTTTACCTGAGGTAGATAGCAAATGTTGGAGATATGATGAGGAAGAAAGAGGTAATTGGGAACATATTTTCTGGGAGTGTAATCAGTTAGCAGACTTAAAAATTCCCTGCAGATTACTCTATCAGAAATACTGTATGTGCAAAGTGGTATGACTAAGGAAATGTTTTATGAGCTATGATACAGAACTGGCATTGCCTAGACACAGTAAGGCCTTGCTGAGTCTAATTATAGTGGCTGCCAAAAAAGCAATTACTAAAAAATGGAAATACAAATCTAAACCATCTATATTAAAAGTGATGAATATATTAACAGAGATAAAACAGCTGGAATAGGGATCTTTAGAAAAGGGTAGGAGCACATTACATAGAAAAAATAAAAATTATGGGAAAAATACATGCAGATGAGGAATTAGGTTTAAAAGAAGGCAGGATCTGAATGAGCTATATAATGTTTGGCTGACAGTGGCTGGATAGATTATAAGTGATGTATATTGTTTGCAACTAAAACTATGTCAATATGATTTGTTTTCATTTATATAAATGTATGATTGTCTATGTCATAGGTGATAGTTTAATAAAGATGTTTCTTGTTTAATAAAAAAGAGGGGTCTATATTAGATCCGCAAATGATCACAATGTCGAATCTGACATTGTCGACACGTAAACGGTGAAACCGCAGAATATCGAAGAGGTAAATGGAAATCTCCGTAAGGGGAGATTTCCGTTTACTTCAGTGTAGTACGGTCTCGGAGTTGGAATATTTAAGTAGCGGGGGGGTGTGGGGAGGTTCTGTTTTTTTTTACTTTTTTTAATGTTTTTATTAGGTATTCGATGTTACTGGACTTCAACTATATGGTGTCGATCATATCATATTCGAAGTTCAGTAACTTCGAGTATCTAATATAGACCCAAAAAAGAGTATCTCCCAGATACCAGCTTATAGCTGCTAAACCTAAATCAATAGGGTTGCCACCTTTTCAAATGCCCGAAGTGGGACAATTGTGGTACAAACATCAGATTTTGCAGGCCAAAACATACCCACTGCCAGTACAAAGGACAGAACTTCACTTTTTTGCCTAAATAAAATCTTATTATTATAGCATTTTAGTTGTTTATTCTGTTTCTTATAACATTTAGGTGTTTCAGATACAGAATAACTGTTTATGCAACTATTACATAAAATATAGGAAATAATTTTTCCCTAAAATCTCAGGACATTTGCAATTTTTACATTTTTTTTGCATTTCACAACTGTCCAAAGAAGGACTGTACCTCACAAAGTGGGACAGGTGGTAACCCTATAAATCATGGTGTACTAAGGCATACAGAAGACAAACACCTTTTTTAACTAACCTACAGTCCTTTTGCTATTGCACTTCTTTCAATATCTGCAAAAATGAAATGTATGTGTAAGATATGACTTCAAACTTTTAACAAGGGTCTGCAGCAGTATATGAAGCACTACTCCAACTCATTCTACTGGACTCCCAACACAGACACTATACATTTTCCTGGAGGAAAATCCATAATTTTATCTATTTCAGGCAGAGCATAAAAGTCTAGATCATAACAAAATCAACTGCTCCTCCCTTTTTTCCATTATAACCTGCTGTTGAATCATTTGATCTATTTAGGCCTTCAACCATCTGCCTTAATGGATTTTTGCTGAAGTTTCTCATAGCTGGGTCTATATTAGATTCTCGAAAAGCCGACAATTGCCGAATCTGACATTGTCGACACGAGAATATGTCAAGTTCAAATCACTTCAAGATAGCCTTAAGATCTTAGAGATGTTCTTCGTGTTTCACTGTTGCAGTCCTGACGTGTGGGATTTCCTGCCATGGAAGCCCTCCAAGAGCCGTCAGGCTCTCTAACCGATGTCACTATGCTTGAGTATAAGGTGAATCAGCCGGCATCATGAGCTCAGTTCTTTCTTGCTGTCTGTGTCATAAGCAGAGTTCCAGTCTAAGCGTTGGTTGGTCCACACCAGAGGGAAGACTTCAGAAAACTACGTACCCTTTTGGGTATCATTTCTACACCTTTTGACTAATGTCAGAGAAAACTAATAATTGTCTCCATTGTGGTAAATGGATTCATCACCAAGACTTCCATTCCTTTTGTGTTACTTGCTTGGACTGAGTTCACAAGGTGGTGTGATGGAGAGAAAGAGATAATTGGGAACATATTTTTGGGAGTGTAATGAGTTGGCATATTTTAAAAATTCCCAGCAAACTACTATATCAGAAATACTGGGTGAGCAAAATGGTATAACTAAGGAAATTATTTTTTGAACTATGATACAGAATTGGAATTGCCTAGACATAGTAAAGCCTTGCTGAGTTTAATGTTGGTGGCTGCCAAAAAACAATTACTAGAAAATGGAAATCAAAGTCTAAACCAGCTATATTAGTAGTGGTGAATATAGTAACAGAGAGAAAACAACTGGAAGTGGGATCTTTAGAAAAGAGCAGGAGCAAATTACATAAAAAAGGGAATTGTGGGAACCATACATGCAGAATAATGTTTTGGAGAAGGAATTTTTTGGGATGCATGGCTAGGCTTAAAAAGGCCCTTGTGGTCATTAGCCTAGTAAACAGCTATGAACCTATGAATAGCGAAAGTTGAGAATCTTGAACTCGTAAACGGAAATCTCCGTAAGGGGAGATTTCCGTTTACTGCAATGTAGTGCGTTCTTGGAGTTGGTATATTTAAGTAGCGGGGGGTGTGGGGGGGTGCAGCCCCCCCCCCACGTGGGGGTGCAGGGGGGCTTGCCCCTTTGCTTAAACCTGTTAGGGTACTTTTTTCTTTGTTTTTTTTGGGGTCTTCTTATAAGGTCGACATTTGAAGACATCGACCATATGGTGTCAACCATATGGTGTTCAATGTTTTCACCCGTCAGTCTTATAATATAGACCCCTCATAGCCTTTACTGTTATTCAACGGTTCATAACAGATAGATATATAAAATGTAAAATGTTTTTGGCATAAGTATAACATTATCTCCCTTATCGACTTGCTTAACTATCAGCTCATCAGTCATTTGCAACTGCTTTGAAATCTGCCATTCATCTCTATCTAAATTATAATACACAAAATATTTTCTAACGTTATTAAAATATTGATCAACCTTTTTCAAAACAACATTGCAATAAACTATGGCTCTGAGCCCTTTCTTATTTGCAATGGTGATGGACAGGTTGACAGAAGAGATCAGACAGGAGTCCCCGTGGACTACGATGATTGCATATGACATTGTGATCTGTAGTGAGAGTAGGGAACAGGTGGAGGAGACCCTGGAGAGGTGGAGATATGCTCTAGAGAGAAGAGGAATGAAGGTCAGCAGGACTAAGACAGAATATATGTGTGTGAATGAGAGGGAGGATAGAGGAATGGTGAGGAAGCAGGGAGTAGAGGTGGCGAAGGTGGATGAGTTTAAGTACTTGGGATCAACAGTTCAGAATAATGGTGAGTGTGGAAGAGAGGTGAAGAAGAGAGTACAGGCAGGATGGAGTGGGTGGAGAAGAGTGTCAGGAGTGATTTATGACAGACAAGTACCAGTAAGAGTGAAAGGGAAGGTCTACAAGAGGGTAGTGAGACCAGCTATGTTATATGGGTTGGAGACAGTGGCATTGACAAAAAGGCAGGAGTCAGAGCTTGACGTGGCAGAGTTGAAGATGTTAAGATTTGCACTGGATGTGACAAAGGTGGACAGGATTAGGAATAAGTATATTAGAGGGTCAGCCCAGGTTGGAAGGTTTGGAGACAAAGCCAGAGAGGCAAGATTACGTTGGTTTAGACATGCGCTGAGGAGGGATGCAGAGTATATTGGGAAAAAGATGCTAAGGATGTAGCTACCAGGTAAAAGGAAAAGAAGGAGGCCTAAGATAAGGTTTATGGATGTGGTGAGAGAGGACATGCAGGTGGTTGGTGTGACAGAGCAAGATGCAGAGGACAGGAAGCAGCCAGAAGAAGAAGAAGATTGCAATTAACTATGGCTGAACTACTTGAAAAGGGGGAAATAAAACATGGTTGATTCTTTAAATTAGCTTGAATAATCAAGTTATTCCATGGCCGTCTATTATTATTATTATTGTTATCCAAGTTATTCTTTAGTGGAAAAAAAGTACCTTAATTGCGACTTTTCTTCACAATAATTAAGTCAAATTTCACCTCTACATCGGCTATCTTATAGACTGGAATAAACGCAAGTCCTTTTTGTAAAAGCTTATCAGTAACATTTGGAACCTCTTTTAAACACAAAACAAAAAGCACCCCTGACTCATACCAGTCTCACCCTTGTTTCTAGTAAAAGGTCTTATACCAAAACCAGGACTGATTCATCAGGTTTTTGCCTTCATAATTCTTATCCAGCTTTCTCTCCTAGGTCAAGGGATTCTTTTCTGAAGTTACTTTGGTCAAATTCTGTTCCTTAACATTTTAGGAACCTCTTGCTTGGTTAATGAATTTATAAAAAAATGTTGATTTAAAATGTAGTTTAGAACCACTAAAAGCAAAATCTGATGTGCTAGTTAAATGCAATGATAAGAAAAGTTTTTAAAGCTGTATTTCGTCTTAAAGTTATAGCTCATCTCTGTTTGAAGGTTTGATACTTAGCCTGTGTAAGATTGCTGTCTGTGTGATATTGATTTATAGTTCTGTGCAGACTTTCTCCTTTCACATAGCATCCTGATGAAAACTTTTATCTTATATTGGAAATGATATACATTGAGAAAATCCCAACTAATTTCACCAAGACAAGAGTAACATAACAATTGACTTATTTGCATTACTGTTATTGTACAGTATCAGCAGTGATGCCAAAATTGTGACTTAATCTCCATTAGTTGCATAACCTTAATTCAAACTAAATACACTTCACTACTGCTTATTGCGCAAAATTACTTCTACATTTCTGTGCAATGATCTAAATACTGAAACATTAAGCACTAAGCTGTGTACATTTTCAATAAATTCCACTAGATGGCAGCAAACACACATACTATCATTCTCATATTCTCTCTCTCTCTCTCTCTCTCTCTCTCTCTCTCTCTCTCTCTCTCTCTCTCTCTGTGTGTGTGTGTGTGTGAATATACATACACACATACATAATATATATATATATATATATATATATATATATATATATATATCTATATAGGTCTACTTCATAACACTGAAATTTCATAATGTTGAATTTCATAACATTGAGACCTAAATATCTGAATCCCAAAACACTGAAAACTCAGAACATTGAAAATATACTTCATAATACTGAAAACTACGATGCATATGTAAATAACATCCTCTCCACCTATAACAACACCTAACTAACAAACACACTTTCTACTACATTTCTGCAGGGGGGGGCAAGCCCCCCTGCACTCCCACACACCCGTAAATTAAATATACCAACTCCAAGATCGCACTACAGTGGAAAAAATTTAATTTCCTAACCTCACTGTATCACAATCAGCATACACTGAGGTTAGGAAATTAACTTTTTTCCACTGTACTGCGATCTTGGGGTTGGTATATTTAATTTACGGGGGGTGTGCAAAAATGTAGTACAAAGTGTGTTTGTTAGTTAGGTGTTAGTGTAGGTGGAGGGGATCTTATTTACTTGTGCAATGCAGTTTTCAATGTTATGAAGCACATTTTCTTTTTTTTTTTCCATAATAAATCTTTATTGTTATATTATTTTCAAACACAAATAAGAACAAAAATAACATATATTCACAAATCAAGCATTAACTAATATCACTAATAACCACACTCTATATACAATATTTACAAGAATGCTTCCATGTAATGCAGTTAAATATAAAAAAGCATAAGAATAAATGCAAGTAATAGACAGTTGATTACTAAATTCTCTCCACACACATAAATAATTATTAATATTTCCAAGTTGAAAATTCTATGCTAGTATAATATTAAAAATCTGTTCCCAAATTTTTGGATTATTAACATTTTTATTTTGTGGGTTTAATAGTAATTTATGAGCCAATATATGTTTTGTCGCTAGAACTCTAAAGTTCTGCCATGAAGTTTTAGATGGGTCTAACCAATTTGAAGCTATATAAAGGTTCATTAATAGAAAATATTAATATATATAATAATTTGTGATTTAGGGATCTCTCTCGGGAATATGCAGAATCATAAATTTCCATGATAACGTTGTACTCTGGTAACCCACCTTTGAAGTTGGATCTTAAGGAATTCCAAAGTTTGAAAATACATTTACAACTCCAGAACATATGAAGAAGATCAGCTGGTTGATTCTTACAGTATGGACAAGTTGGTGAATTTTGGGATTAAATTTATGCAGGGTAAGGCGTGTATAATATGCATTGTTCCAAATCATCAACTGGGTATATATTAATTTTGAAGAGAAGTAGATTTGATGGTCAAGTCAATTGCTTTTAACATATTACTTCTATCTGTCAGTAAGATTTTCTCTTCCCAGTAGTTTGATAACAAAATTTTATCATGAAATTGAAATTCTTTAATTAATTGATTTGCTGTCGTGATATATTTAAGATCCTGTTGGAGAGCTTGCCACAGCAAAGAGCATCTATTAATAGCCTCTTCTTCCGGTTTAAAACTTTTAAAATAGCTTATAGTGAGTTCTCTAATTTGCCTCAGAATAACCAGATAATTTTTAGGTAAGTTAAGTTCTTATCTTATTTGGTTGGCCGAACTGTCAAGATGTTTATATATATCAATCAAAGTTAGATTAACTATCAATGGAAACTTGTTGAGATCAATTAGTTGATTATTCAATTTTAAATTAGGATTCTTATGAAAGGGTTGAAAAGCCATCATATGTTGAACCAAATCTAATAAATGAAATAAATTATGTAAAGAGAGTATGCTCGTTTTGATGTGTTCAATAATCCCATAGAATTTCAATGTATCCTTACCTAAAAAAAGTATTGCTTTAGGATTGATATTTAACTTTGGAATATATTTATAATTGAGAACTACCCAAGGTGGTGTCCACTTAGTATTATTTATATCATAATTGGCAATTCTTAAAATTCTATTAGAATTTACAATTAAATAATACATTTCAAAATTAGGTAATTCAGTCCTCCTCTATTTTTGGGGTCATTAATTTATCATAAGATATCCTGGTTTTCTTTGGTTCCCAAATGAATTTAGCCAATTCTTTATGAATCCGTTTAAAAACGACTTGAAAGTAATAAATTGGCTGACCTAAAAATATACAAATGTCGTGGTAATATGTTCATTTTGATAATTGAAACTTTTGCTAATATTGGCAGTCGTAAATTTTTCCATCTCCCAAAATCAGAAATTATTTGTTCCCAGATTGCTTTAATATTATTATTATAAAAGTCTTTATTATCAGTAGAGAACTCAATACCTAGATATTTAATATTTTCTTTAAATGATACCTGTCCCACTAAGGGCAATAACGAAAAGGGTTTAGGTGTCTTTAAAGGGAAGATATTTTTTTCAAGTTAATTTTATAATTAGACACTTTTGAGAACTCATTAACAGCCTTCAATAATTTTTCAGTATCTGATAATGGAGATGCACAATAAATGCTAAGATCGTCAGCAAAAGCTGCCATTAATATTTTAGTAACATAAATTATTGGGACATTATGATAAACATTTTGTTTAATATATAAAAACAATGGTTCAAGATAGATATTAAATAATAAAGGGGACAAGGGCAACCCTGGTGTGTTCCAGTCTTAATCTGTATTCTTTTAGAGAAGTTTTTATTAATATACAATGTAGTATAGGGATTATTATATAATATTTGTAACATTTGGACAAACTCATGTGATATATTAAAATACGGTAAAAGATCAAACAAGAAATTTGTATCAACCCTATCAAAGGCTTTCTGGGCATCAATTATAAGGGCATAAATATTTAAATTATTTTGCTTAGCATGCTCTAACATAGTATGTAGTGTGAGTGTATTATCACTGGTTTGTCTACCTGCCATAAAACCAGTCTGTTTTTTAGAAATGATATGAGTCATGATTCTCTTCAGTCTAGATGCTATAATAGAGGTTAGAATTTTCATGTCTACATTTATATGAAGCACATTTTCAATGTTCTGAGTTTTCAATGTTTTGGGTTTTCATTGTTTTGAATTTTCGATGTTATGGTCTCAGTGTTATGAAATTCAACGTTATGAAATTTCAGTGTTATGAAGGAGACTCATATATATATATATACATACATATATATATATATATATACATACATATGTGTGGGTGTGTGTGGGGGGGGTCTACTTGACATGAGAGAAATGTTAGTAGACCGACTTTCATAATACGTAGACCAAAACGTCGAAGTTTCATTTGAATGAAACTTCATTTTGTCAGTGTTCAGAAGACTAAACGTCCGAAATATTGACTCCGCAAGCTGGGCAGAACAGGAAATCTTCTCATTTATGCACTGTTGTAGTGGGTTTGGGGGGCACACACCCCCAAAAATGTAAAAGTGAAAAATTAATAATTGTTTGTATTGAATTTAACTGTCTGTACTGAATATTCATTTCAGTGATATAGCTACGGTCATGAATATTCAATGGGAAGTTTTTTTGCTATGCTGGAATTGGTTGGTGGGCTGGGGTTTTATACAGTAGTGTCCTGTTGCTATAGTATTAGTGGTTAGTGACGTAATTGTGATTCCTGCAACCCGTTCCCTATATTTTCATTTGTGTTTGGTAGCTAGTATAAGAGTTTATAGACACAGTACACTATTTATTTGGCATGTCTTCCAAGTTTTCTCTTTCTATGCAGTATCCATGAAGTCATTCTTGTAAAAGTTTGTTTAAATGAAGGTCAACTAAATGCACTGTCAGGATTTTGAATTGTCTGCGTTTTGGTCTTGGTTATATGAAAGTCGGTTATTTGGTATTTCGGTCTTGTAAAGTAGAGCCATATATGTGTGTGTGTATATATATATATATATATATATATATATATATATATATATATGTGTGTGTGTGTGTGTGTGTGTGTGTGTGTGTGTGTGTGTGTGTGTGTGTGTGTGTGTGTGTGTGTATCAGATTCCCTTTAGAAGCTCGAAATGCTGAAATATCAAATTTCAAGCCCATAAAGTGGAAACCTGAAAAGCATGAAAACTCAGAAGCG